>NC_048300.1:103121281-103174173 GCF_013100865.1 Trachemys scripta elegans
CCACTGTTGTTCTAGTCTTCCATTAGTGTAACTTATTGAATCAGGACTGTAATCTCTAACCACTAATCAGATTGGTATTACATCATCAGATCATTGTTCACTGATAACATTTTTAAAATAATTAAACTTAAGGCAGGGAGCAACAATGTATTCATCCACGATGATAAGGTTCTGTCATTCTAGAGCACCAGCATCAAGTCAGATGATTATATCTAAGGCCTGGTCTACACTAGGCGTTTATGTCGAAGTTAGCGCCGTTACATCGAATTAACCCTGCACCCGTCCACACCGCGAAGGTATTTAGTTCGACATAGAGGTCTCTTTAATTCGACTTCTGTACTCCTCCCCGACGAGGGGAGTAGCGCTAAATTCGACATGGCCATGTCGAATTAGGCTAGGTGTGGATGGAAATCGACGTTAATAGCTCCGGGAGCTATCCCACAGTGCACCACTCTGTTGACGCTCTGGACAGCAGTACGAGCTCGGATGCTCTGACCAGCCACACAGGAAAAGCCCCGGGAAAATTTGAATTTGAATTCCTTTTCCTGTCTGGCCAGTTTGAATCTCATTTCCTGTCTGGACATCGTGGCGAGCTCAGCAGCACTGGCAACGATGCAGAGCTCTCCAGCACTGATGGCAGTGCAAGCTCAGAATAGAAAGAGGGCCCCAGCATGGACTGATCGGGAAGTCTTGGATCTCATCGCTGTGTGGGGCGATGAGTCCGTGCTTTCCGAGCTGCGATCCAAAAGACGGAATGCAAAGATCTATGAGAAGATCTCTAAAGACATGGCAGAGAGAGGATACAGCCGGGATGTAACGCAGTGCCGCGTGAAAATCAAGGAGCTGAGGCAAGGCTACCAGAAGACCAAAGAGGCAAACGGACGCTCCGGATCCCATCCCCAGACATCCCGTTTCTACGAGGCACTGCATTCCATCCTCGGTGCGGCCGCCACCACTACCCCACCACTGACTGTGGACTCTGAGGATGGGATAGTGTCCACGGCCGGATCCTCGGACATGTTAGCGGACGGGGAAGATGAGGAAGGAGATGAGGAGGACGAGGCAGTCGACAGCGCTCACAACGCTGATTTCCCCGACAGCCAGGATCTCTTCATCACCCTTACAGAGATCCCCTACCAACCCTCCCCAGCCGTTACCCCGGACACAGAATCTGGTGAAGGATCATCCAGTAAGTGTTGTAAACATCTAAACATTTATTTGTAACAGAACATGATTATTAACAATGTAAAAAATGGGTTTCTCATGATTACTTTGAATAACTTAACGGTTCAGTCATGGGCAGTGCAAGTATTTCAAAAAAATCTAGCAATGTCCGGTTTTGCATGATTGTCCTGCCCAAGCCGCTCTACTGTGTAGTCCCTGCTACTGCAGCTACAGTAAGATGCGGTCTATATGTCCGGGGATGGAGCAGAAATCCTCCTGGGACATCTCAAGGAAGCTCTCCTGCAGGTAATTTGAAATCCGCTGCATTAGGTTCTTGGGGAGAGCGGCCTTATTGGGTCCTCCGTAGTAGGACACGTTGCCGCGCCACGAGACTAGCAAGTACTCCGGAATCATTGCTTGGCACAGCATGGCGGCATACGGCCCTGGTCTTTGGAGGCTTTCCCGGAGCATTCTCTGTCTGTCGCTCTCAGAGATCCTCATGAGGGTGATGTCGCTCATGAAGACCTGCTTTGAATGAGGTAGGGGAATGTTATTAGTGTTGGCTGGTTTGCAGCCACGCGGTGGAGGCGGGAAAGGGTCAGCCGAAAGGGATCGTTCCCGGGGACAGCCGCGAGGGTGTGGGACAGGAGCAAACTTCCTGCTTGCCGGATTGCTGGCAGCAGGGACCGACATTGATTTCAATGTGAAATGAGGCCATTGCTAATATTAAAGTTTTAAGCTGCCACGAATCTACGGCTTACCATGTCTGCCTGCAACAGAAATTCCGTTGTCCTGACAGGGTTCTCAAAAGTGCTCTGCAAAACCACAGACAGTGAATGCGAAGGCCGAGAATTCGACCTTGTGCTGAGTGCGCATGTGATAGGTGCTGTGCATGGTCCTGTTCACAGAGAAAGACTATGTTCTTTGTTCACAACTACATTTATGTTTCTGAGGAATTCACTCCCTTTTTCCCATTCCCACAGCCCCATCTGCGACTGTCTCACAACCTAGCCTGTCATCACACTCCCAGAGGCTAGGGAGGATTAGGCATAAGAAGAAGAGGACACGGGAGGACATGTTCTCCGAGCTTATAGCCTGCTCCAGAGCACAGGCAGCACAGCAGACCCAGTGGCGGGAGAACTTGTCCCAAATGCACCAAGCCAACATGGATCGGGAGGAGAGGTGGCGTCAGGAAGACCAGCAGGCGACTCAAACCCTGCTTGGACTACTGAGGGAGCAAACGGACACGCTCCGGCGCCTTGTGGATGTTCTGCAGGAACGGAGGCAGGAGGACAGAGCCCCGCTGCAGTCCATCTCTAACCGCCCTCCCCCGCCACCAAGTCCCATACTCCCTTCACCCAAAGTGCACAGAAGGAGAGGCGGCAGAGTCCCTGCTAACTCTCACTGCACCCCTGCAGAGAGCTCGAGCAGCAGAAGGCTCTCAGTCCCCAAAGTTTGACAAGTTCTTTCCTTCCCGCCTGACACAAGCCCCCGTCCAAGTTTCACTTCCCAGTCCCCTGTGTAGTTGTTAATAAAAAATATGTTTCTGTTAACTACTGTTTCCATCATGTTCTTTTGGAGGAGGGGGGGAAAGGGGGTTGGTAATTGGACAGGACAGTCACCTTTGGCAGGGTACATAGTCGGGGGCAGGCACAGCAGCAGGGCACATACATAGTGCAGTGATGCAGTGACTACTTACCCTGGTTAGTCTGGGAGGTTCTTTTCATGTTATGTGGTGGGAGGTGGGTTGCTCTGTGACTTTGTGGCACGGGAGGGCAGTTAGAGATCTGAAGCGGCGGTCCTTAGGCAGGATCACAGAGCCACACAGCAGGGGATCTGTAAGCGTCCCCCCCCGCCACAAAGTCACATAGTACCCCCATACACACAGTCCCTATCAGGAGGGGTGACAGGCTCCGTTGAAAGAACCATCCCACCGCACCGGAGCCTGTCAGTCCTTCAGTTTAGAAGCTGCATTCGCGCGACTACACTACACCCGCTCCGCACCACAGTCTGCGTCCCAGTTTTAAAAAATTCCCGCGAAAACAGTATTACAGAAAACGGTGTGCTTTAACAAAGTAGAACTATTTTTATTTTGAAACGTGTGTTGGAAGTGGGGTGAAGGCTTCTCTGTACACAAAATTAGAAAGTCACAGGTTACCCTGCTCACTCAGGAACTTTGCTTTCAAAGCCTCCCGGATGCACAGCGCTTCCCGCTGGTCTCTTCTAATCGCCCGGCTGTCTGGCTGTGAGTAATCAGCAGCCAGGCTAATTTCCTCAACCTCCCACCCCGCCATAAAGGTCTCCCCCTTGCTCTCACAGAGATTGTGGAGCACACAGCAAGCTGCTATAACAATGGGGATATTGGTTTCGCTGAGATCACAGCGAGTCATCAAGCTTCTCCATCTCCCCTTGAGACGTCCAAAAGCACACTCCACCACCATTCTGCACTTGCTCAGCCGGTAGTTGAAGAGTTCTTTTTCAGTGTCCAGGGCACCTGTATAGGGCTTCATGAGCCAGGGCATTAGCGGGTAGGCTGGGTCCCCGAGGATGACTATAGGCATCTGCACATCCCCAACAGTTATTTTGTGGTCCGGGAAGTAAATACCTTGCTGCAGCCGTCTAAACAGACCAGAGTTCCTGAAAACACGAGCGTCATGAACCTTGCCCGGCCATCCCACGTAGATGTTGGTAAAACGTCCCCTGTGGTCCACCAGTGCTTGCAGCACCATGGAAAAGTAGCCCTTTCTGTTAATGTACTGGCTGGCCTGGTGGTCCGGTGCCAGGATAGGGATGTGAGTTCCATCTATGGCCCCACCGCAGTTTGGGAATCCCATCGCTGCGAAGCCATCTATGATCGCCTCCACGTTTCCCAGGGTCACTACCTTTGGCAGCAGTACATCAACGATTGCCTTGGCTACTTGCATCACAACAACCCCCACGGTAGATTTGCCCACCCCAAACTGGCTCGCGACTGACCGGTAGCTGTCAGGCGTTGCAAGCTTCCAGAGGGCTATGGCCACTCGCTTATGGACAGTCAGGGCTGGTCGCATCCGGGTGTCATTGCGCTTCAGGGCAGGGGACAGCAACTCACAAAGTTCAAGGAAAGTTCCCTTCCGCATGCGGAAGTTTCGCAGCCACTGTGATTCATCCCAGACCTGCAGCACTATGCGGTCCCACCACTCAGTGCTTGTTTCCCGTGCCCAGAATCGCCGTTCCACGGCATCAACATGACCCATTGCCACCGTGATGTCCTCGGCGCTGGGTCCCCTGCTTTCTGAGAGGTCTGTGCTACTCTCACACTTCAGGCCATCACCGCGTTGACGTAGCCTCCTCGCCTGACTTTTCTGCATCTGCCTCAGGGCAACCTGTATGATAAGCTGCGAGGCGTTGAGAGCGGCCACAACTGCAGCGATGGTTGCAGCGGGCTCCATGCTCACAGTGCTGTGGCGTCCGCGCTGTCAATGACTTGAAAAGTGCGCGAAATGATTTCCCGCCGGCGCTTTCAGGGAGGGAGGGAGGGCGGGAGTGAGTGATGGATGGATGACGACAGTTACCCAAAAGCACCCTCGACACATTTTTTTACCCAGAAGGCATTGGTGGCTCGACCCAGAATTCCAATGGGCAGCGGGGACTGCGGGAACTGTGGGATAGCTGCCCACAGTGCACCGCTTCCAATGTCGACGCTTTCCCCGTTAGTGTGGACTCACAAAGTCGAATTACTGTCCTTAGTGTGGACACACACGTTCGACTTTGCAATATCGATTCCAAATATTCGATTTAAGTAAAATCGAACTACTCTCGTAGTGTAGACAAGGCCTCAGAGTGGTACAGAAGAATTCAGCTCCAAGGAGGGGAACTGTACATTTTTAAGGTTGCACATGCAGGGCTTGTCTACACTTACCACACTGTAGCAGCGTGGCTGGCTGCCTTAGCACTTAGTGAAGATGTTACCTATGCCGACGGAAGAGCTTCTCCCGTTGGCATGGGTACTCCACATCCCCAAGAGGTGTAGCCCTCCCGTTGACATAGCACTGTGTAAACTGGGAATTCAGTTGGTATGACAGCCCTGAGCGACATATTTCTACTGACATAAGTTTGTAGTGTTGGCCAGGGCATAGGTTAAGATTTTCAAAAGAGCTCAGAGTTGGCTTAACATTTGTTCTCACTGAAATCAGTGAATACTATTGGCTTCCGGGGGACCAGAGTTAGGCATTTGCTGAGTGCTTTTGAAAATCCCACCCATATTCAGATACTGATTTAGGATCATCCACAGCTTAATATTTAAAAAACAAATGAAAGCTTCAATGCAGTTTTAATATAATTTTGCTGCATAAACTTAGAAATCTCATATTTGAAATGTAATCTCGTAGGAAACTACTTTGGAGGCAGATCGGTTTTATGAATGGGATTGCTGCTGCACTTTATTATATTGCTGGCCTCAGACCCTGCAACGTGCTCAGAGCATCCATGTCAGTAGCAAACAAAAAGATGTGGTCAGTCATCATCTCCTTGACCAGCCAAACTATAAAACCAGTGAATTGTTGTGGAAGCTTTTAACAAGCACAAAGATTAAGCAGATCACATATTGGCCAACTCTTATGGGAATATAGAGAATTCCTTAAAAACCTGCACTAAAATGTGTACTTTTTTTATTACACCATCAAGCTTGGTGTTGGGGCCCCACATGAGGTTTCTTTTACTGCTCCTGATGCTGAGTTGATGGTTTAGCAACTGTTTCTCAACCACTCCCCTTCTCCCCCCTCAATTTGAGCCTGACTGCATATTTTGAAAAGAGCTTTTTCTTGGTTTGAGCTTGGTTCAGTGAACAAGGTGGCTATTTGAAAACAGTGGGGTGTAGAGTTGTATGTCTTGTCACCCTTTGCTTTTACCCTGACTGACCTTCAAGCTGTGTAGGAGACAATACTTAGGGTGATTAATCAGTCTTCACTTGTTATTTGGGGTAGCCTGGCTTAGAGAGAAGGGTGAGAGAGAGAGAGAGAGAGAAAAGGAGAAGAGGAATATAAACACAAACATTTTCTAACATTTTGTTTAGAAGGGACAGTGGGATGGAAGACGCCAACCTGGATCAGCTGCTAGGAGACAGTAAGTTTCTGAGTCATGTTCCATTACAAAGCACAGCATTGTTTAAAAAAAAAAAAATCAGCTAGCTGATGGGCTCCCTTTTTAACCAGAGTAGATTGCAAGAGGTTCTAAGTTGTTTTATGTAGAGAGGGAAATGATTGCAATAGAAACAGCTAAGAGAGCGGAAAAGGGTTTGGGATTTTTCACTTTATTATATTCAGAATGTGTTAGTTAACAAATTATGATGTGCAATATTCTTTAGTCATTTTAAGTGTTTAATAAAAATAATAAATACCTATTACTTTTAATCTATAATGTGCTTTTACAGACAAATATTAACATTACATATTAAATATTAATATTACATTAAAGCTGTTATTTCTTTGACCAGCATTTTAGTTACATAAAAAAGAAAAGGTATTTTAAATCCTGTATTATTGAATGTTTAGGGAAATATTTTTGGAAAAACACTTAAGTAGCCTTTTTCATATCAGTCTGTCCTTTGGCCTCAAATAGTTTTTCAATCTGCCTTTCTGCCAGGAAGAATTCTATTCATTTTGACAATTGGTAGATACATACTAAAACTGTTCTTTAATGTTTAAGGGCCTGGTTCAAAGCCTGTTTTCCTTGCTTTAACCTTCACTTATTCTTCTGGTTTAAAAAGTTGAGTGAAACAGGATATTGGTACAGGGGCACAAAACATTGGTAAACATTAAATTCTACATTATGAATATTGAAGAATGTTAGTTAAAAATAGTTATCCTCTTCAGTGATTTCTTTTATTGTTTTGCTGTCTGATAGTTTTGCTTCATTGTGGAACGAATACATTTTACTGGTGCAATTCTGAGCACTTACTTGCATCAGTACATTGGCATGACTTGTGAATGTTTTTCCAGTTACATTGCAGCTAAACTGTGTTACAGTAAAAACATTATCTTTTCAGTGAAAACATTTTTACAACAAAAATAACCAGTTCAGTAGTATCATACACTATTGTATTTGTGAAGTATATGAGGGCTTGGTTACACAGTGGACTATGCACTCTACAGGGGTGTGATTTCCAAAGCACACTCACGTGTGCATTGATTGGCCCATGTAGACTCTGCTGGTACACTGTAACGTAGTGCTGTTTGAAACAGTACTAGGTTAGAGTGCAATAGGGCACCTTTAGATCCTGCTGGTGTGCACTAAAGGTTCCTTGGTGCACTTTAACAAGTTTCAAACAGCACCACATTAAAGCACACCAGCAGGCTCTACACAAACCAATTAATATGCAACATGTGAGTGTGCTTTGACTAGTATGTAGGGTCTTTGGGATGTTTCCTAGAACTGTCATTAGCAAGGGAAGAGGCAAATCTTGATTCAATCCTAAGTGAAGCCCAGGATCTGGTCCAAGGGGAACTATAGCTGAACCTCTCAGTTATAGTGCTCATAATATAATTTAATACCCTTATAGGAGGGATACTATCAAACAAGCCCACCACAGTAACATTTCCCTTTTAAAAAGGGAAACTACACAAAAATGAGGACACTTGTTAGATGGCAAGTGTAAGGAGCTGTCACAAGGGTTAAATGCTTGCAAGCAGCATGGGGATTATTTAAAAATGCCATAATAGAGGCTTAGATAAATGTGTACCCCAAATCAGAAAAGATAATAAAAGGGCCAAATGACTGCCACCATGGTTAAACAGCAGAGAAACGAAGGCTGTTAGAAGCAAAAAGACATCCTTCAAAATTTAGAAGTCAGAACCTACTAAGGATAATAGGAAGGAGCAAAAACTCTGGCAGATTAAGTGTGAAAGTATAAAAAGGCAGGCCACGAAAGAGTTTGAGAAACAGTTTACTAAAGATGCAAAAACTAACAGTAAAAAATCAGAAGCACTAAGCCCGTCAAACACACTGTGGGGCCACTGGAGCACTAAGACAAGGACATTGCAAAGAAGCTAAAGGAATTCTTTGCATAGGTCTTCACTGCAGTGATGTTCGGAAGATACCTGCATCAGAGCTCTTTTTGTGCCGCAAACCTGAAGTACTGTCCCACACTAATGTGTCAATAGAAGAGGGTTTAGAACAAATTGATAACTTAAAGAGTAATAAGTCACCAGGACCAGCAAGTATTCACCCAAGTGTTCTGAAGGAACTCAGATATGAAATTACAGAACTGCTAACTATAGTATGTAACCTATAGGTGAAACAAGTCTCTAAACCAGATGACTGGAAGGTAGCTAACGTAACAGCTATTTTTAAAAAAAGCTTCAGAAATGATCCTGGCAATTACAGGCCAGTGAGCCTAACTTCAGTCTTGGGCAAATTGGTAGAAAGTATAGAAAAGAACAGAATTATCAGACACACAGATGGACATGATTTGTTCGGGAAGAGTCCACATGGCTTTTGTTTAAACAAGCATGTGGACAAGGGTGAGCCAATCAATATAATGTACTTGGACTTTCAGAAAGCTATTAACAAGGTCATTCACCAAAGACTGTTAAGGAAACTAAGCAGTCATGGAATAAGAGGGAAGATTCTCTCATAGATCGGTAACTGGTTAAAAGATTGGAAACAAAGGGTAAAACTAAATGGTCACTTTTCACAATGAACAGAGGTAAATAGCGAAGTCTGCCAAAGGAACTGTACTAAGACCTGTGCTGTTCAATGTATTCACTAATGATCTGGAAAGGGAGTGAACAGTGAAGTGGCAAAGTGTTCAGAGCAGGGTTTTGGAGTGGAGCGTGGAGCTGAAGTGCAGAGCAGCTCCGGAGCAGTGGAGCTGCAGGTTTTTACCTGGAGCTGGAGTGGAGCCGGAGCACAGCTCCAAAGCCCTGGTTCAGAGGATACAAAATTATTCAAGATAGCTAAGTTCAAAGCTGACTGCGAAGAGTTGCAGGGGAATCTCACAAAATTGGGAGACTGAATTTCATTTGCTATTTTGTTGCCCAATATTGATAAATGCAAAGAAATGCACATAGGAAAAAATAATCCCAGATATACAGGTCTGTCTCTGGGGTTACGTTCTGCAGTCAGCGCCTAAAGCGAAAATCACATATAGTCAAAATTACATTGAGTGTAATGGTGGGTGGAATCGCCCGCACTACAGAAACAGTATTTTTAAATTGTTATTTTTCTCTTTTTGGGGTTTTTTGTTTTTGTTTTTGTTGACCGCGTAAGGCTGAAATCGCACATGTTAAATGCGCCTAAGATGCGACAGACCTGTACATGCAAAATGATGGGCTCTAAATTAGCTGTTACTACTCAAGAGAGAGATCTTGGAGTAATTAAGTTAGTTCTCTGAAAACATCTGCTCAATGTGCAGCAGCAGTCAAAGTTAACAATGTTAGGAACCATTAGGAAAGGGATAGAAAATAAGACCGAAAAATATCATAATGACACTATATAAATCCATGGTGCACCCACACCTTGAATAGTGTCGCTATATCTCCAAAAGGATATTGTGGAACTGGAAAAAGTTCAGGGAAGGGCAACAAAGATACCCTTGATCATGGGATAGCTTCTGTATGAGGAGTGACTAAAATGATTAGGACTGTTCAGCTTAGAAAGATGACTAAGCGGGGATATGATAAAGGTCTATAAAATAATGAATGATGTGGAAAAAGTGACTAGAGAAGTGTTATTTACCCTTTCCCACAGTACAAAAACCAGAGGTCACCCAATGAAGTTAGTAGGTAGCCCATTTAATACAAACAAGAGGAAGTACTTTTTCACACAATGCACAGTCAACCTGTGGAATGCATTGCCATGGGATGTTATGATGACCAAAAGTATAACTTGGTTCAAAAAAGAATTAGATAAATTCATGGAGGACAGGTCCATCAATGGCTATTAGCCAACATGGTCAGGGATGTCACCCCATGCTTGGATGACCCTAAACCTCTGACTGCCAGAAGCTGGGAGGGGAAGACTGGGTGGCTGTCTCCAAATTGCCCTGTTCTGTAAACGCCCCCTGAAACTTTTGTACTGGCCACTATTGGTTACAGGATATTGAGCTAGATGGACCATTGAGCTGACCCAGAGTGACTGTTCATATGTTAAGTTATTGTTCTAGCATGGAACCATTGAGCCACTCACAAACACGCTTTGAATCATCATTGAAATATAATTTAACTGTCCTCCATACTGAAAAATCACCTGGTTCCCCAAAAACAAGATTTGAACACTATTGAAATCAATTTCTTAGGTGGGCTGATTCACATGCATCTAATCTAGTGTACTAGGTTTCTTTCCAAATAGTTATCCTCCTCATGCTATCCTCCACTAGGCGTGTTCTGTTCTTGTGAGCCAGTGTAGTATTGCATTGCTCTCTGGAAGTAAGATCCTTAAGTTCCAATACCTGAAGAACTTATAAGAGTGAAAGAATGTATACACACACAGTGAATCCAAATAAAATAGATTGGTAGAGTTAAAATTAGACCTGTTTTAAGACCATCCTTTTAATTTCTTCCATGTCACTGTGAATTTCTGGTACATATAGGAAAAGATGGACTGCACTGTCAAGATACATATAATATAGTTTCACGTTTAAGAGCTTCACTGTCTCACCAACTTGGGAACAGAACAAAGTATTGTAACTGGGCACTGGACAGAGAGAAAGTAGAGTGCACCATTTTAGGGCCAATAATCTTATCAACAAATAACAATGTTACCTGTACCCCCCTCTGCCCCTGCTTGTGCAAAACTCATTCTGTTATATTTATTGCAACAGTAAAAACCAATACCAAACTTAGTCAATCTAAACCTAATAAACCAGAATAAGGATTAGTTAGCTATTACCTTAGGTATTTTATTTTGTTAATTACTTGCTGTTATCACATTTTTAAAAAGGCACTACAGACAAAGCCACCTAATCGTGATTACACAGGTGTATGGGAATTTCTGTTCGCCCTGCCCATAATTAAAGATATATAGGGAGTTAAATCTAGTCTGAAAAAGAATTAGTTTCTCTTTATTAAATAATGCATTTTTGAATCTCAAAAATGAATAGAACTAGTTCACTCTGAAAAGGTTAAAGACCTTGCTCAGAATGTTCTTTTGCTTATGCTGTTGATTTAGCAAATTAAAGTACTGGACTTAATTTATGCCTGGTTTAATTTCATTGAGAGAGAGAGCCATAATGGGATGGTTTGTCCTGAGTGGAGTGCTGCATTGGGAGGGGAAATTGCAGTGAGCTGGGCACGGTCTGAGCTGTACTGGCTATAAGAAAGGGGATATAAAAGCCTGTTCGCTGGAGGAGGGTATGGAAGGGAGTGGAGCTTCATCATAAGAGAAGCATTTTTCACTTCTAGCTTGTGGTAGGACATTCAGAAGTGGCCATAAGGAGGAAGGGAAAAACCAATATGCATTGCTGGTACTATGTGGTGCTTCTATTTGCTTTGAAAAATATGTGGCCCAAACTTGTGTATCAGGATTTTGGTTGAGCTTGGAGTAAAATCTTCTATATTCAAAGCCAAATTTCAGTCAACCTTAACTTCAACCAACAGAAATTCCTCATTGCTATTGCATCCTTCCCAAAAAGACACTTGCAACACCATGCATGCATGATTGATTGATTGATTGATTATAGAAATCAATTCATCCGTTTTTTTGGATCTACATGTTCGTAGCAGTGTGGCACGCTGAAAATTTGGCAAGCTTCTTCATTTCTTAATGCTTGGAAATTGGGGAAATGTATTGGGCTACCTCCTTGACTGTGGCTGGGAAACGCAGAACAAAATTGTGGGGAGAGATGCAAATATGGCATAAAGTACATTTCTGTTTCTCCAATCTTAGGACCACTATAGGCAGAGCCACACCCCATACAACATGTTAGAATAGCCCAGGGGCTCTTCTAACTTACACAAGCTATTCTTTCTCCAATCATGCCCCCAATGCTAGTATTAAGAAGAGCGATGGCATTGGATTCTCTGTGTTGATTCCGTGTCACAAGAATATCTTCCTTCTACAGAGATCATGCTCCCAGGGCTGGAAATATCAGCTTTATGGTGAGACTGCTGGTGTATTAGCACAAATCTGCTTTACCCACGTGGCATAGAAAGATCTGGTCTGTTAATGATACTTGGCATGCTAAATTCCTAGGTTCACACAGTTTGGGAGTGTTCCTGAAAAGAGACAGGACTGAGATTGGTAGTTTCCTGTATCCTTTCAGGTACCACAATTTTTGCATCCTAATAGATTAAATTATGTACACTTAAAAGGAATAATGGATCTGATTAAATTTCAAGGGTCCATGACTGTGCATCAAATGTCATTAGAGTACATTTGCTCATGTATCTGTGGAGTCATGCCAACTGACTCACAGTTTAGTAATATGTAATATTTTTAGTTTGTGTCCAATGTACCAGAATGTGTACTACTATATTATCGAGTTTACAAGCTCACAGATGATTTAGGCACAAGGTGATGATGAAAAGTGTTTTTCTTAGAGGGTTGATAATATATAGGATTTTTTAAAAGTTTATTTTGTATGTTTTCCAAGTTCTGTTCCTATTATATCCAGCAACTTTTAAAAACGATTTTAGGGTATCTTTATGAGGCAAATATCCACAATTCTGTTTCCCTATGTAATATGCCTACAGCTCAGTAATGTATTTTTGTTTTCTTTTGCTTTTAGTCTTTTTCTTCAGGTAGACTGTTTTTCTTGTCAACAATTCTTCATCACTACCACCTCCATGTGGTAGCATCTAGAGTCCCTAAACACGGATCAGAACCCACTGTGTTAAAGTGTTGTACAAACACAGATGGTCGCTACCCCGAGAATCATTCATTTTACATAGTGTTTCTATCCTTTTTGAACAGTGCATTTCATTGTCAGCAAATAATTATAAAATATATTTTATTTTCTTAAGAGCCACCATTTTTCTTCCCCAGTCTGACTTGATGTTCCCCAGATGAAAGTGTTATCCTACAATATGAGGTGGGACAAAAAATTTTCATGTCCTTTCGACTCTTGACGTGTTATGCTTGTAGTCCACTATTTATCACAGGCAGTGTTGGATGGGACCTTCAGTCCAAATCACTACATCCAGCTGGGTGGTCTCCAATTTTCTATTTTTACTTTGACAGCTACAATCAATTCCTTAAACTACATCAACCACATCTTACCTAGTTCTCAGCAGGGACCATGATGAATATTGTAGTTTCCCTTTGACTTCTTCCTTACATGGTAATTTTTCAGTGATGTTACACTGAGAGGTCTCAGCTGTGTGTGTTGCATCACATGATGATGTATATCAATCTTTCTCTTTCCAAACCCTGCCAAAAAGCTATCCAAGAATCTTTTTTAACCTACCCAAAAACATTTATCCTTTTAAAAAAAAAATCCAGCAAATTCATGTGGTGATGGTTAGTGTTCACAGGCAGCGTATCTATGTATCTTGGTCCCAATTCTTTCCTCAGTTATACCTGCTAGTGGAGTTATTCTGGATTATTGTTGATATAATGAGATCAGAATTTCTAACCTTGAGTCTGTTGGCATCAGCATAGTCCTGTTCTCTTTCTGCCTCACTAACTTGTAGCAGATTTCTCCCCCTTATCATATTATGAAAAACAGGGCTGCTTGGTAGTGTTGTAAATCCAGGAAACAATTAAATAACTTCTAACTGATGAATAGCCTATAGCTCTCCCTATAGTTAAGGTTGCCCAACACTTTCCATTATAGATCATGTTTTCGGTTGCCGATCACGTTGCCAAACTTTAGCCATTTGGGCTGAAATATTAAATGCTTGATTCTGAATTTTTTAATCAACATTAACTATAGGTATTGCTACCTGTGCCACCCATAATAAATTAGTGTATTACAGCTCAATAGTTACAAGTTTTCTAGAATAGACTTTTCTTCTGTAGAAACAGATCAATCACTAAAGCACAGTTTAAGCTGCAAATCATTATCCCAAATCTCAGTACTATCATGAAGATTCTGATGTTAAGTGTAAAGGAATTAAGAGAAAAGATGATCCTCCCTCTCCCCCTCCCCCCACCAAAGAGATCAAAATACTGCCAGTGGTCTGTGATTCAAACAAACAAGGGTTGGAGGCAGCCAACCACACAAGCCTGCAGAGAAAAGCTAGTTCTTTTGCAAATGATGGTCCCTATGTGTGTTCCAAACGTGGGTATGTGTGTGCACCATGCACCTGAGTCCAGAAATTTTGAGTAACTAGTGTTCATTGGTCCACACGTGCACAGATGTTCTCCTTGTGCTCCAAACTGAGAATGTAAAGGGCAATGTTGACCAACACCTCTCCAGTTTCTTCTTACCTCTGCCTGGCCTGAGTCAGAGTCCTCCGTGTCCCCATCATTTTTCCTTTAGTGTGAACCTGTGAATATAACTTAATGCTTTTAGTGTTTTGTAGTTAGTTTAGTTCTCCCTGCCCCAAGGACTTTCTCCCTCTGAAGAGGGACTATGCAAGAGTTCTTCTTCGAGTGCTGTTCCTGTGAGTGCTCCACTCCAGGTGACGGTGCATCCCGGTGCTGTTGATCGGAGATCTTCGGTAGCAGTGCCTGGTCGGGACGCACACACTCACTGCTGTCTTGCAGTCTCATTAGAGTGTGCCTGAGCGTGCGCGTCCCGCGCCTCCCTCGGTTCGTTCTCAACCGTCCTCGGCTGAAGACGGGATGCGTGGCAGTGCTGATCCTCTTCCCTTGTTTCTGAAGGAAACAATTACAAAGAGCATAGAAATAGTTAGTAACATCCCAGTTGTTTCCCTTCCTTTAGAATAGTTACTTAGTTTAAAACAAACAAACAAACAAACGTTTTTTCTTCAGTTTGTCTCCCGTTGAGACACTTTCCTCTGGCATTCCTAGCGCAATAATGCCAGAGGCTTCAAGATTCAAGAAATGTGCTTCCTGTCAGGACTCTATGCCAAGGTCCAATGGACACTCACATTGTGTGAAGTGCCTCAGTGAGACACACCTCCCTGCCAAGTGTGTCCCTTGCATGAGCCTCAAAACCAGGGCTCGTCGTGACAGGGACCTGCGGCTGAAAATGCTTCTCATGCAGAAATCCCTGCAACGGCCACCTCTGGAGAAGGGCAATGGCAAACCCTCTCCCTCATGCACCCTAGCCAGGTCTGAACCAATTGGAAGCACGGCTTCACCCTCTCAGGCGAAGAGGCAGGAAGCCCAACTGTCTCTTTGCAGAGACTTTCATAAGGGTAAAGGGACTCCTGGGAGATCCTTACCTTCAGAGCTGACAGCACCGAAGGCAGGCTCCTCCGATCGTCCCCGCACCTCAGCCACGGCTCCCATGGAGTGCAGAGGCAGGGACCCAACCTCCTGTACCGGGAAGGTCTCCTCGGCACCGAAAATAGACCCAATGCCGACAGCGTGCTTTACTCTGGTGCCAAAAAGAACGTCAGCACTGAGCCTGCCTTCCGCTCAGATAGCAGCAGCGGACCTCCCGCAGGGAGCATAGAAGCAGCCCGCAGCACCAGGAAAAGTCAAACAAAAGTCTGTGCACGCCTCTGAGCATAGATCGCGTGCAGCAGAATCACAGCCCAGGGAGCAGCAACAACAGTTCCTCAGTCAGGACGACCTCTGTGGCACCTGAGACTAACTCTCCGCTCCTGGACACACAGTGCTCACTCTTTGACCAGCTGCTCTCTCCACCTGACCTGGCTACCTTTACTGACAGCGAGCCTGATATGCAGCAGCAGGCGGAGTTCTCCCCACCTCCCTCTTCTCCTCCACCAGAACCTTTTGCACCCCAGGTCACGGCTCACAACCACCAGCCTCAGTTTCCCTACTTGGCCCCCTCCCCTGTGGGCGGCACCTAACATCTCTTATCCCATGCCTTGGCCTCAGTGGTACCCTTGGACAGCTCCTGCTGCCACTCGCCCACATGCTTCTTCCACCAGACCACAAGCTCCAGCTCCATCTACTTTTAGAGTGCCTGAACCCCCCTCTGAAGAAGTGGGCTATGGACCATACCCTGATTCGACGACTCCTAACTCTCCATCAGCTCCAGACGAAGCCCTCATGCCTCTGCCTCCACAGAATATAGATGACTTTAAACAATTCCAGGAACTTTTCAAGAGGGCGGCACTCAGCCAAGACATCCCTTTAGAGGAGGTCCAGGAGACACAATACAGACTCTTCAAAATCCTCCAACCCTCTGTGCCCTCAAAAATCGCGCTTCCCATCCAGAAGCACTCCTAGAACCAGCTGACGCACTCTGGCAGACCCCAGCTTTTATCTTACCAACTTGCAAAAAGGCTGAATGTAAATATTATGTTCCTGCTAAGGACGTAGACTTCTTATTCTCTCATCCACAACCAAATTCTCTTGTAGTGGATGCAGCGACACACGATGAAACAGCCACACTACCGGCCCACCCCGCAAGACAAGGACCTCAAACGTCTTGACATCTTGGGCCACACGGTTTATACCTCCTCCATTCTGCAGTTCAGAATTGCAAACTATTCCGCCCTACTTGCAAGCTACGACTTTGATTTTACCTCCCATATCCCAGAGGACAGGAGAGCAGACTTTGTCAGTCCTCGTCGAGGGCCAATTGGTCTCCAGAATGGCCCTACAAACATCTCTAGACATGGCAGACACAGCAGCCCGCACTACTGCAACTGTAGTGGTTATGTGCAGATCTTCCTGGCTCTCTGCATCCAGTATCCCCAAAGACCTGCAAACCAAAGTGGAGGACCTCCCCTTTGATAAAGATCGGCAGTTTTCTTGGAAAAAAGTTTGTCCTTCACACCATGAAAGACTCTAGCATCTACCCATCCCTTCCCAGGAGACAACGGTATCAACCTTATCAGAGGCCACGCACACATCAGTATCACCAGCCTCAGCCCAGACCATACAATATACCCAGGAATCGCCCTAGACCTCCTAGGCGCAGACAAAACCAAGCGCAAACAGCTACCTCCCACCCATTGGGAAATAACAATTTTGAAGCATTGGTTGAGGGTCTACACAACCACTCTACCGCCTTGCCCATTTGGCCACCGCCTCCAGGTTTTCCACCATGCCTGGCAGCAGATTACACAGGACCGTTGGGTCCTGGAAATAGTTCAGTCCGGTTACTCTATCCCTTTTATATCCTACTCACCTACCCTTCCCAGTCCCTCTTCAGGGACCCCTCTCATGAGCACCTATTTCGCGTAGAAGTGGCTCATCTTCTACAGCTAGGTGCAGTGGAACCTGTGCCGACACAACATCGAGGAAAAGGGTTCTATTCCCACTACTGTCTGACCCAGAAAAAGACTGGGGGATGGAGGCCTATACTAGACCTACGCCAACTGAACAAATTCGTAAGGGTACAGAAATTCAAGATGGTCACACTGGGCACAATAATTCCTATGCTGGAACAAGGGGACTGGTTCACAGCCCTCGACCTACAGGACGCCTATTATCATATATCCATTCATCCAGCCCACAGACGCTTCCTGTGATTCACAATCGGACACAACCATTTCCAATACAGGGTACTCCTTTTCAGTCTCTCCACAGTGCTGAGAGTATTCTCCAAGACCCTAGCCATAGTCATGGCCCACCTCCGCAGACACAGGATCATACTTTTCCCCTACCTAGACGATTGCCTCATCAAAGGCAACTCATACGACGAGACGCTACAAGCTACCCATTTTGCCATCTCCCTTTTCCACAGCTTAGGCCTCCAAATAAACATCCATAAATCCACTGTGACACCTATAGAGCAGATCGAATTCATTGGAGCTCACCTGGACTCAGTTTGAACCAGAGCCTCACTCCCACACAACAGATTCCTCGCTATCATACATCTCATACGCACACTCTCTGTTCGTCCCAGGCTACAGGCAAGAATTTTCCTACAGCTCCTTGGCCATATGGCAGCGACCACCTTCATGGTCAAGTACACCAGGCTGCACATGAGATGTCTTCAGGGCTGGCTCAACTCCAACTGCAAACCCAGCAGGCACAGCCACTGCATGCTACTAACTCCTCCAGCGAACCTACTAGCTTCCCTACAATGGTAGACAAAACCAGAGAACCTCTGCGTGGGCGTTCCCTTCCAGCAACGCCCCCCCAGCACTCATGCTCACCACAGAAGCTTCCCTGATCGGTTGGGGAGCGCATCCGGGGGGGGGGGGAGGGGAACACATGGCACCCCGTCAATAGACCTCTTTGCCACAACCCAGAATCGCAAATGCCACTTATTTTGCTCCAGAGCAGGATTCGGCACTGCATCTCTAGGAGACGCATTCCTCATCCTGTGGAACAACTCTCTCTTGTACGCCTTTCCACCAATCCCTCTGATACACAGGGTCCTGCACAAGATCAGAGACGACAAGGCCCAGGTCATACTTATTGCCCCGGCTTGGCCGAGACAGACATGGTATCCTTACTTGCTCCACATGTCCGGCTGTCCTCCACAGATTGTCCCCCCAGATCTGCTTTCTCAGGACAACAGATGGATTCTTCACCCTCAGCACCAGAAGCTCCACCTGACAGTGTGGTTCCTTCGTGGTTCCAGACCCACAAACTAGCCTGTTCTGAGCAAGTCTGATATGTCCTCCTGCATAGTAGAAAAGACTCCACTCGTAAAACTTACCTGCAGAAGTGGAAGCGCTTCTTCCTGTGGTGCTCAAATAAACACTTAACACCCCATACTGTGACCCTCCCTAATATCCTAGACTACCTTTTTGAAACTAAAACAGGACGGACTCTCGTTCACCTCCATCAGAGTACACCTCGCGGCCCTCACCACCTTCCATGATTCACTAGACAGCTATTCACTCTTTGCCCACCCCACCATAAAATGCTTTCTCACAGGCCTACTAAATCTCTACCCTGAGATTTATCCATCGGCAGCTGCATGGAATCTCAACCTCGTTCTTTGCGGTCTTATGAAACCGCCATTCGAGCCCTTTGCTACCTCATCTCTTCTTCACATGTCCATGAAGGTAGCTTTCTTGGTTGCTGTAACATCAGCAAGTAAAGTAGGGGAAATAAGCGCCCTGATGGCCTACCCTCCGTACACAACCTTTTCTAAAAACAAAGTTACCCAGCGACCACACCCTAAATTTCTCCCAAAGGTGGTGTCCACCTTCCACCTTAACCAACCACTATACTTACCTACATTCTATCCCAAACCTCATGAGACTCTGCACGAGGCGACTCTGCATACCCTCGATGTCAGACGAGCAATTGCCTTCTATTTAGACAGGACTAAGTCATTTCATAAGTCCTCACGACTATTTGTCTCCACTACCGAGAGATCGAAGGGTGCCGCTATCTCTAAGCAACGCCTTTCCAAGTGGATCTCTGACTACATCAGATCCTGTTACCGCATTCAGAATGCTCAATCGCCCGAAGGCATCAGAACTCCTTCTACTCGAGCTATGTCAACATCCGTTGCCTTCCTCCATAACGTACTCATTCCTGATATCTGTAAGGCGGCCACATGGTCATCTGAACACACATTTACCAAACACTATGCTATCACTCAGAATACCACGGCAGACGCCATAGTAGGCCATACAGTACTGTCTACAGTACTCACTGCCGCAACTCCAAAGTCCCAGCAGCCATAGTGGGTACTGCTCCACATTCACCTGGACTGGAGCACCCACAGCGACAGCACTCGAAGAAGAAGAGAAGGTTACTCACCTTGCAGTAACTGAGGTTCTTCGAGATGTGTGCCCCTGTGGGTGCGCCACTCCCCGCCTTCCTCCCCTCTACTTTAGAGTACTATTCTGACTTTTCTTCACAGTAGAGAAGGAACTGAGGGGGGTGCGGGACGCGTGCGCTCAGGCAAACTCTAACGAGACTGCGAGACAGCAGCTGAGAATGTGTGTCCCGACCAGGCACTGCTACCGAAGATCTCCGATCAACGGCACCGGGACGCACCATCACCTGGAGTGGAGCACTCACAGGGACACACATCTCAAAGAACCTCAGTTACTGCAAGGTGAGTAACTTTCTCTTCTGGGGTTCAAGAACTGTCTCCTGCCCTCATTACTTCTCCATCAGTGATGACCACCACCACTGTCTTCACTTCTTTGGGAAAGCTCATATTGCTGTCAAGTGCAGCATCTACTGTTCCTACCTTCTCTGAACTCATGAGGAAGCACCTCATCTGTGGAAGCACCTCATAAAGTAGGTCATGAGATCCCCTTCAGGTTCAGGCTGGGGAGACTCCCCTGTACAGTGGCCCTCGGAGGGTGAGCAGCACCCCTCCAAGGATGAGATCCAGAATAGAGACAAAAACTCTTAAGCCTAAGAGACCCTCTCATGAGAGTAGGGGACATGAACATAGGCATAAGGACAGATTTCTGTCCAGATCTGCCTCTAAGAGAGAGGATCCCTCCCCATTTTGGTCGAAGTTGCACAAGTTCTTGTGAACGGATCCTAAAGAATTAGGTTTGTATAAACCATTTGTCTAAAAAGGAAAGGCGTGAAGGAAGAAGAATCCAAAAGTACCGGCTCCATCTCCACCCACAACCCAGTGGCTCCATCTTGGAGTTCAATGCTGGGACCCTTCCCAATGTCTGACATTCTCTGTATGGGATCCCCTGAACACTAGACCTTTGGATGATCTGGATCCCATGATACCCTCCTCAGGAGCCCCCCAAACACCAGGGAGGACTGAACCCTTTTCCTCCAAGGATATCTTCACTCTGTCCTACCCACAATTGTTCCTGCTATCAGGCCCAGATCTTCATAGAGAGATCCCTTCAGCCGGGGAAACCACCTTGAGGGGAGGAGTATCCTCCTATGCTGCTTCCACAACCTGGAACATCCTCCCACCAATACTGTTAGTCTTCTGTTTTACTAGTGATGCTATCATTTCATCAAGTGAATCTGATGCTGCAAGTGAGACTTCCTCCCAAAGGCAAACAAACCCAGTCAGAGATTAAGAAACATATTGGAACCATCCACCTTCTTCCAAATATGCCTACCAAGGGGACTGCTGGTACTGGATGCTTTGAGACTGGACCCATCTGGTAGATCCTTACTGAGCTTACTGGGGCCCCAGGGATCCATACAGCAGGCACCCTGGATCCATGTGGGAATCGCACCAACCCTCGTCTCCCAGGCTGTTCTAGCTGGCTCCATCACAATTTGCGGAAGAGGAGGTTGAGCTGGATCCACCAGTTCTGCCAGGTATGTTGTCATCGTCAGTGGATGAGGCAGTTGCTCCATCATCTCCCTTTCCACCTGATGATCAGGAGGCATTGCAGAGGGTGGCAACCAAATTCTAGATATCTCTTGAAGAGGTCCAGGACACACAACAGGGCCTGTTAGACATCCTCCAATCCTCTGACCCTTGGAGGCTGGCCCATCTAGTTAAGCCATTCTGGAATTTGCTGGATTGGTGTGGTACATCACTGCCTCTTGTGCACCTCCCCAAAGAGAGCTGAGAAATCGTATTTCATGCCAGCTAAAGGTGCAGAGTTTTTATTCACTCATCCAGTGCCCAACTTCTTAGTGGTGCAAGTAGCTACAGAAAGGTCCAGGAATCGATATTCTAAGACTACCCCAATTGACCAGGGCCCTAAACACCTTGACTTTCTGGGTAGGAAAGTATTCTCATCAAGTAGTCTTCAGTTCAAAATTGCTACCTATCAGGTGGTGGTAGCAGAATCTGAATTCCTGAATTATACCAAATTTGCAGGCTTCAAATACAGATTTCCCCAGGAAGAAAGGGCTCAGTTCCAATTATTTATTGATGAAGGCACACTGGTCGCCAAGACATCACTTCAAGCAGCAGTAGACACAGCTGATACTGCCTGTAGAGCC
The DNA here is from genome assembly GCF_013100865.1 of Trachemys scripta elegans. Classification (NCBI taxonomy): domain Eukaryota; kingdom Metazoa; phylum Chordata; order Testudines; family Emydidae; genus Trachemys; species Trachemys scripta. The sequence goes on from NC_048300.1 coordinate 103,143,272, forward strand.
ATCACCACAGCTGTACTCATGAGACAAGAGTCATGGTTGCAATCTTCAGGGTTCTCCCAGGAGGTCCAGAACACCATCGAGGACCTTCTCCTTTGAGTCTAACCTCTTTAATGAGAAAACCATCAAGACTTTACACACCCAAAAAACCGCTAGAACACCCTTTGCTCCCTGGGCATTTACATCCTGGCCCCAAAGAGGAAATATCACAAGCAACCCTATACGACCAGATCTCCTCCTCAGGCATTCTGTCATCAACATCCATATGAATCCCCATATAAAAGGCAAAGGGCTCAAAGTCCTAGATATATAGCTGCTTCTACCTCCACAACTGCCACCCAGCATCCAAAGGACTCTTTTGCTGGTACGCTCAAGGATTGCATACCAACACCATGCCTCATTGCCCCCCCAAAAAACCTTTGGTGGCCACCTTCCCCACTTAGCTCTCAGCTGAGCAACTATAACTACAGACAAGTGGGTACTAGACATCATCCACCACGTCTATGTAATTGCGTTTATCTTGCCTCCCCACCACAGACCCCATTTCAAGCACCTTTACTGGGACTGCTCTGATGAGGAGATTCTTCATTGAGGTAAATTCTCTTCTTCAGAAAGGGGCCATAGAACTCGTGCCCCCTCAATATCAGGGGAAAGGGTTTTATTCCCTATATTTCTTGGTTCCTAAGAAATCCAATGGGTGGAGACCGTTTCTTAACCTAAGCCAATTGAATGTATTCATGCAAAAACGTAAAATTCTGCACGGTCACATTGGCATCAACAATCCCCTCTCTGGAGGACAGCACTTGGTTTGTGACCCTCAACATGAAAGGTGCTTACTTTCATATAGACATTCACCTATCCCACAGAAGGTTCCTCCGTTGGGCAGGACCACTTCCAATTCAGAGTCCTTCCATTCAGGCTAGCTACAGCACCCAGGTTCTTCACAAAAGTCCTTTTACTAGAGGCAGCCTGGATGAGACTAAACAGTTTTACCATCTTTCCATATCTCAACAAATGGCTTCTGATGGGCAGGTCCAGCAGGGAAGTCGAGTAGGTGACAGCATTCCTACTTCATCTTCTATCTTCCCAGGGAATCTGTGCCAACCATGAAAAGTTCCACAAGGTTCAAAGACTTCATAGGAGCAACTCTGGTCTTGATTATTGCAATAGTCTATCTTCCTACTGAGAGATTGCACAACATGAGCAATCTAATAAAACAAGTTACCCTCAGACTTTGGACCACAGTCAGGACTTGCCTTTCCCTCCTCGGCCACATTTGCCAGACTCCATCTCTCAACCTACAGACCTGGCTTCAGTCCATTTAGTCACCAAAAAAAGACATCATCAATGGCAAACGATTCTTACCAAGGTTTTGGGCTCTCTTGCCTGGTAGATAAAACTAGAGAAAGTAAGGGTGGGAATTCCTCACACCTAGACCTGAAGCAACTATAATCACCAATGCTTCCCCATTAGGTTGGGAAACTCATATGAAAAATCATATCGCACAAGGTACCCGGACCCCTCGGAAGGCCAAGATGCACGTTGATTTGCTGGAATTAAGGGTGGTCCATTGGGCCTGCAGTGCACTCCTCCCACTCATCCCATCCCCACATATCCAAGTAACGTCAGACAATATGAGAACTGTCTTCTACACGAACAAGCAGTGGGGAACAAGATCCCTCCCTGTGGGTGTAGAGAGAGTTGATGTGGTATATCAGGTATCACATAACTCTCTCGCAGCAGCATACCTATCAGGTGTGCAGAACTCCCTAGCAGACTGTCTCAGAAGACATTTTTCAACAGATCACAAATAGGAGATTCACAATTCGGTTCTTAATGAGCTCTTCAACCAATGGGGAACACCATCCAAGGATCTCTTTGCCTCTCAAGGGAACAGAAAACTCCCCCTGTATTGCTTCAGAGCAGCTTGAAGGGTGACACTGTTCTGTTACCCTGGATGGGCCACCTCAGGCATGCCTTCCCTCTCAACCCACTGATAGCACATGTCCTGTGAAAAATCCATCATGACAGGGCTCGGGTCATCCTCTTTGCGCCAAATTTGATGAGGCAGTTTTGCTTCTCAGACCTCTTGTGTATTTCAACCCATCTGCCAATCAACATCTGGCCATTTCCAGATCTGCAGACCCCTTTTTTGGGACAGCTGATTGATTGCTTCTCCTTTGTGGATTATATGTCTTGGGTTGCCGCCTTACCAAAAGATAGACTCCACAGTCATCCACTAGACTTCACAGTCATCCACTGGAAAGAATTCAGGCAAAAATGAATACTTCCCCAAAAGGGGGATGGAGGGGAAACAGAAAATGTTCCAGATTACATGCTGATCAATGATCCTCTCACCAAGTCAAGTGCTACCAAAAATACACCTGTGTTCAGTATATTGGTCTCTCCTTATCCATGCAATTGATATTTCAGTATCAGTCGTTAGCATACTTGTAAAACATGCACCTAACATAGTGAGATCACCTATATCCACATGCAACATGTAGTTTAACTTCAGAACATCACATTACTGTAATTCACTGAACAACAAGGATTCATATCAGCATTGTACAATGAGGAACAAAATGTCAAATTGCATTGCGTACATCTGAGCCAGTTTTGAAAATTCAAGTGCCAGTCAGCTGCAACTTTAATTGGTACTTACCTGCTGTTGTGCCAGCTTTTCAATTAAAAAAGCAAAGTTGTCAGCATTTTTAGCTTCCAATTTCTTTTTCTCTTAAGAGAAAGCAAACGCCAGAATCCAAAGCAGCCAGGGGAAAGCACCATGGAAAGCCACAGTTTTCAAAATAATGTTTTAAAGATGTAAAGAATAAAAGGGATTAGCCAGTGTTTAGATAAGACAAGTGTAAAATAAACAAATATAAGTTATACTTCTAGAACATCATGAATAGGTTTTCCCATCCAAGGCAGCCCATAAACTATTGCTTAACACGTAACAGCCTGCAACATTTGTCTGCACAAATCATTGTACTTTAATACCCAATTAATTAAAGCAAAAACACTTTGGGATACATGGAGTATTGCTACATAAAGCCAATACCTAATCTAATTATACTCTGTGTGCCATAGAACTGCGGTTCTATATGTACAATTCCAACAGGAGATGCACATACTGAAGAGCATTTATTTAATAAAGTACAGTATAACCTTAGAGTTACGAATGCCAGAGTTGTGAACTGACCGGTGAACCACACACCTCGTTTGGAATCAGAAGTATGGAATCAGGCAGCAGCAGAGACCCAAAGAAAAGCAAATACAGTATAGTATTGTGTTAAACGTAAACTAATAAAAAAAAGTTTTAAAAAATAGATTTGACAAAATAAGGGAATTGTATTTCTGTGCTTGTTTCATTTACAATAAGGTTAATAGCAATTTTCTTCTGCATAGTAAAGTTTCAACGCTGTATCAAGTCAATGTTCAGTTGTAAACTTTTGAAAGAAAAACCATAATGTTTTGTTCCAAGTTAAGAACATTTCAGAGTTACGAACAACTTCCATTCCCGAGGTTTAATAATATTCTGAGGTTCTACAGTTACAGTTCTTTTGAATTTTTTTTGCTCCACATCTCTTTCTACCCATTGGCTATACCCTTTTAATGAAACCATGGATGTTCTTGGGCTAGTCAGATAACATACATAATAATTAGCTAATTGGAAAGGCATCATCATCCAGCATTCGTGGCTCTGGTCTGGGATTCAGGAGACCTGGGTTCTATGTCTACTTCTACCACAGACCTGCAGTATGACCTTGGGCAAATCATTTCACGCCTCTGTTCTTATTAGCCTTAAACCCTTTGTCTCTCCTGTGTTTTTAGATTGTAAACTCTCTTTGACAGGGAATTTTTCTTATTTTGTGTGTGCACAGTAAGAAACATACTGTAAAAATCTCATGTGTTTGGAGGGCCTGACTTATGATTTCTCAATATTTGGGGCCGCAACACTGGTTTCAGCATATCCTTTTCTACGTTTAAGAATGTTGCATCAGTTATTTATTTATATATTTATCGTAAATCTTAATTGAAATTAAAGGGACTTTGCTTGTTTTTGAAGATGATTTGTTCTTAAAGATTTTACCTTCACATTTTGCATGTGCACACTGAGTTTCTAAATTAGACCTATTTTACATATTTAAAAAAGAATTATTGATTGTATCCCAAGTAGATATATATTGGCAAATTCAATAGCTTGTGTATCAAAATTGACTCTTATGGGATCCAGTACTACTGTATTACATTCATTTCAATCCAAATACAATAAAACATTCTGAAAAAGTACCTGATTATGCATAGCCAATGACCACTTTGTTCCAAATGTAATAATTATTTTAAAATCTCTTTATAGGCAGTTTTAATAATCAAAGTACTAGTCCAGATTAAAAGACTTTGGATTTAAAAATTGAGATGTGTGTGGTTAAAACATTGTAAAAAGAGTAATTTTTTTCTCAGTTTTAAAAATAACTTTCCTGAATTTTTGATTTAATATTAAAGAAAAAATCAATTTGTAGCTAAGAGTTTGTATATGATTTTCAATTGCATTAGCACTTAGGCACTTACATCATAAATTGCTAGAAGTAGATATTTGAATGATAAATATTGACATATAACCTTTATTGGTAATAAAGGAAATGCAATAATCACAAAAAGGCCTTAAAGGCTGAAGAGTGAAACAATGCATATAAGGACTTCCAGTCATGCTCTTTACTTTGTCCAACATATAACCGAATCATTGCACATGGTAGATCTCTAGCAGATGGGCAAGTTAGACAACCAAATACTTTGATGATAATTTACTATTCTTAACTGTACCATCTTTGGTGTAATGACAGACACACACTTCATCATAATCATCATCACATTACCACTGATATGATGGAGAATAGTGTCAAAGAATAATCTATGTTGATATGTATATAGAAACATTGCTTTCTTGATAACTAAACGTTGGGGTTTTGTTTTTCTGTATCAGTTCAATCTTGCATTTATTACTTCTCCGGAAAAAGTACTTTTGAGGCTTATCATATACTAGGTACTGCTGGATCTTCCAAAACTGGTTATGTAGCAATGAAACATACTAAAGGACCAGCTTGTAAATCAGAGGCAATAGGTTTCCGTGGAGACTAGGGGGAAACGAAAGCAAAATCAGTGCCTCCTAAGGGCCAGAGCTGCAAATTATGGCAGTCAGACAATTTAATTACCAAGATAGCTAACCAATAAATGCTTGGAAAAATAGACACATATATGCCCAAGGAACTAAAATGAAACGTGCATGGACTTAGAATGATTATGTGCTCATTATGCATAAAGGAACTTTACTGATGTTAGGATTCTCATGGCAAATGTTTGTGTGCTGCAAACAGAGTTAAATTACATTAATAATACTAGAATAAAGTGCTCATGCTGCACATGGGGATTCCAAGGAGAAGCACAGTCTTTTTAAAAACACTGCACAAATATTTGCCCTTGTCTTTTTTTTTTTTTTTTTTTTACGGTATAAAATATAGATTCACTTTATCTAATATGGTATAAATCATATGGCTTTCTTTCCAGATATTGAAATTGGAAAAAGAATATACTATAATGTCATTAATATACCTGAAGTCATGAATCATTCCTATAACAAATGAGCGAAAGGGAGAAAATCTGGTTGTCATGCTTTCAATATTTGTAGAATATTCTTATAAGTAAATGGAGATATACAAATAAATGTACTGTATATATATTGTGTGTGTAATTACAAAAATGAAAGGCATTATGCTTGCAATGTCAAACGCTTAAAGTTAGGAAATGCTATAATTCCGGTTGTCTGTGCAACCTCAATTCATTCCTTTTATGCACATGCACTATGATAGTCATTATCACATACTGTTCTCTCCAAAGCACCCCTTCCTGTGTTCCATTAACAATAAAGTTGACTTTAATAGGACTTTGTGAAAGGGCCTTAGGATTTGCCCCATATCTTTTTGTCTCACATTAGGCCCTTATCCTGCAAACACTAAAGCATATGCTTAACTTCAGTCATGTGCCACTTTAAAAATATCAACCATTGAGTGTGAAGGGCTGGGACAAACCTGCCTAGACATGCAATGTATTGTAGCCGTGTTGGTCCGAGGATATTAGAGAGACAATGTGGGTGAGGTATCTTTTATTGAACCAGCTTCTGTTGATGAGAGGGACAAGCTTTCGAGTCTAGAGAGCTCTTCTTCAGGTCTGGGGAAAGGTACTATGAGTCTCACAGCTAAATACAAGATACATTCACCTTGGATAGTCCCTTAGATTAATGTATGCTAAGTACTCATGCTAATTGATCTGTTTGATCTTGTATTTAACTCTGACACTCTTAGTACCTTTCCCAGGCCTGAAGAAGAGCTCTGTATAGCTCGACAGCTGGTCTCTCCCCAGCAGAAGTTGGTCCAATAAAAGATATTACTTCACCCACCTTGTCTCTCTAGATTTGATCATGGTGATTTTAGGGAGAATAAATTTATTTTATTTTGATCCAATGGTTTAAGCAGTGTATCCCTCTCCAGCTGTAATCATTGGAGTGATTTTTAGGTAGGGCAGAATATTGTTACCTGATTTAAAATTTTCCAAGGATGCTGCGCTTAGTATCCCTGTTCTGGTGAAAAGGAGATGTAGAGACACTTATATTAATGTTCTTTGCCAGAACAGGAAAAGTTTGTGCAATATTCATTTTTTGTTTAAAATACAGTAAATGAGAATTACTAGCTTCGACAAAGGTAGTTTGTTTATTTACTTGGAAATGTGTTGAGTAATGGTCAGGGTTGGATGTCCAAGAAAGAGGAAAGCAGCAGCAGCATTTGTCTATTATCCAAAAATCTAATTAATTTCCACCTCTGCAACATTGCATTATAGGTGATGGTTTAACGTAAGATTAATTTTATTTTGCGTCCCATCATCCATTTTGCATCTTGCTGCACAAGAGTAGGGCTAAATCCTTCCTGGATCTTTTCCATCCTGACTAAATGATTCACCTTTCTGTTGGTTGTTGTGGAGACCAGATTAGTGCTTTATTCTAAGTAAAAGGTCAATTTCTGATGTGCTCTAATGGCAATGTGTGTGAGATTCTTGTCTAGTAGAGTAAAAAGTTGCTTTGAGCAATACTGATGTGTCAGCATTTCTTCAAGATACCTTGTGATGGTGGGATGATATTGTGACAAATTGCTGGGGATACACAGAGCTCTGAGACTCTGTGCTACCCGACTCAGACTCAGCTGTGTGTGACAACTCCTTGACACACCAGCTTTTCTGCCTTGCTAGCAAACTTCTCTGGCCTCTCCCAGCCCAAACCCTGCCTAGCAGGTAACAATCGGTAAGCTCCAGTTCCCAAGTTCTTCAGAGATGTGTCTCTGTAATGCAGAACCTCCTATCACTGTACGTTCACAGAAAATATTAAGTTTGCTGCTCCTTTAAAGAGACAGAAACAGCAGCTTGTTATCTTGACTAGCATTAACAATTACTTTAATTCAATCAAAGCACAGGGTTGGTTTGGATAAAAAATAAGTTTATTTAATAAAAAAAGGAGATTTTAAGTGGGTTCAAGTATAAGGGATCAAGATAGAAATGGTTACAAACACACAACAGTAAAAATACACATCCTAACTTAACAAGCTACAGTCTTTGTTCAAGGTAGTTTCCTCACCACTCTTCTTTTTCCAGCAATGACTGACTAGCTCTTAGTCCGGATCCCCACAGAGTCCAAGGTGCTGGTTCTCCTTGTCTCCTCAGGTGAAGAATACCATAGGGCTTCTTTGCCCCTCTCTTAATCATCAAGTAAACCTTTGAAAAGTCTCTCTCTCAAAGTTCATTGAGCCTGCTTCAAGAGGCAGGAAGGCTTTGGGGGGGCAGTCTCCATCCCCAGCTGAGATTAAGTGATCTATTTTTCCCCACTTGCTCTCCTGATGTTTGTTTGCCAGGCATGCAAATATGCTTTTCTTTGTCGTTGTCTGGAAAAAAAACCTGTTTATTAACTCCCCATGACGTGCCTGGTTTAAACACATTCTAGGCATAATTCCCGAATAGCCGTATAATCCTTTGTGGATTGGCCGTACATACATCATGCAAAAATATTAGTGATCAGTGAGTTACTAGTTTTTCAATGACTTATTACATGACACCCTTTAGATACAGGTTATGACAACAGTAATTTGAGGTATACTGAGCTGATCAGGTCAGCTGAAACTCACTGATAGACACCAGGGAGCCCCTTGCTTTTTGGCATAGGGATGCTCTTATGGTCACAGATATCTTAGCCATTTTGAACTACATCAGGCTGAAGTTGACACAACTTGTCAGTGGTTTAAATGTATTTTAACCCAGATTTTTGGCGCTCTATGATCATTATTTGTTAACCTGAAAATTATCAGTAAATAATTAACCTTGAAAAGCCATCTGTAAAAACTTCACATAAAATTCAGTGGTCAGAATTATGCCATTAAAGATCATCTTTGGAACAGAAAACTAATATATTTCTGCTTACAGCAATATGTGTTGTCCATGTTTAATTTCTCTAAGAGTCTATCTTAGTAGTGATTGGATTTCAGTTCTGTTATTTCATTGAGATAACAGCTGATCAGCTATCTCTAGTGGTTCACATAATTCTTATGTCCATAGTTATTAAAATCTGTTGCTTGCTGGTGGCCTACATGAAATTAGTTTGCACTGGTTCCTAGTGCACAGTTAAAACAATGAGGAGTACTTGTGGCACCTTAAAGACTAACAAATTTATTTGGGCATAAGCTTTCATGGGCTAAAACCCACTTCATCAGATGCATGGAGTGAAAAATACAGTCGACCTTCACTAAAACCAATATTGTAACTGGCAACCTCATTTGTATTCACAAACAGACCAGAACTGAACTAACCTCTATCCTTACAAGTGTTTTCTCCAGATGTGGGTTGGGGCACAATGGTGGAATGGTGTAGGGATGTGTGACACAGAAGCCCATTTGTGGTTTACTACTCTGTATCCGCAACTCTTATCAGGCCTGAGAGCCTCACTACACCTCACACACTGGTGTCATGCTATTTATTTAAAAGATTACCTCTGATATATCATTTGAAATCTAATAACACACTGCTCATTAACGTCACTGAGAAATGTTTGTAACAATTCTGTAGGTGGAATTATGGATACTCTGATATGTCCTGGAGATTGTAAACAGCAAAGGTGACAAAACAGGTTTCTTCTGTGTAAAAGGTAAAGAAAATATGGTGTCTGATGTCCTGTTCACTAAAGAGAACTCTGACCTACTACCTGCGGGTCAGCCAGTGACTAACTCTCGTGCAACTTTGTAAAGGGAGAGATGTGACACTAAGAACATCCCAGTTGCAGAGGGCCATGGGCTGGTTGGTATCAGGTAATGAGTTTCAGCTGGCTTGCCCAATTCAGTGTACCTCAACTCACTGTCGTTATAATCTGTATCTGAAAGGTATCATTTAATATGTCACTGAAAAGCTAATAACTCACTGATCATTAATATTCTTGCCTGATGTATGTATATATGTGGTCTGTATTAAGAGTTATGGATATATGTTGGAATGATGACTAAAATATGTTTAAGCCAGGCATATCAAGGGAGCTGGTAAACGGGTCTGACCTAGACAACATAATGTTCATTTGTTTCTCTGACCAGTCCGGTCATCAGGCACAGACAAATAAAGGTCTATTTAAATGTTCACTTGATAGCTTTGTTTACTTAACAAGTGGGGAAGGAGACAGCTTCTAGCGCGGAAGAGAAATTTTATCTGGGCTATCAAGGTAGGAGGTCTGAACTTCAAATGATAAGTAATTGAATCAACTGAGTGTAAAAAGCATTATTATATACTAAAGTGTATCAAGGTCTTTTATGAAAGCAGGTGACACCCAGGTGATGAATATCATTATGAGTTGTAAGTATTAACATTATAGCAGGAATTATGGATACACATTAATATTAGATTTTACAGTCTGTGACTAAACAAAGGGAGAACCAGGTCTCCCTGAGACAGGAGGAAATATCTGAGCTGTCTACCTGTCTCCAAAGAAATTAAGCAAGGTTTGACCAAAACCAATGGAAACCCCATTTACATATAAATCAGCAGGAGGAAGGGAAGACCACAGGACAGGAAAAACAGCATGAGGTGAAAAAGATGGGCCCTTCAACCCAGGGGGGCAGGCTGAAGTCTCTGAGAACTGAATATAGGTGAGAAATCTGCTTAGGCAAAGATCTTTTGCCTCGGAAGACAAGGGAAGGCCAGCATCTTGTACTTCTGTGGAAAGTCTGCCAGGGCTGGGGAAAAGGAAGATTAGTGAGAGAAACCATCTTGAACAAAGCCCCTGTACCTTACTAGATTAAGTTTTAGACTTTTAGATGCATTTTCACTTTTATTTGCTTGTAACCTCTCTACTTTTATTTTTTTTACTTGGCATCACTTAACCTATGTCCTATTGTTAATAAATTTCTTTGTTTTTTTTCCCCGTATAAACCAACTTAGTGCTGTGTTTGAAGGGAAGGGTATATTTATCCCAATTAAGTTAGTAAACTGTAATGTGCTTTTGTCTCTTTAAAGGAGCAACGGACCTTATTTCCTTTAGTGGTTCAGATGAGGGCTGGACATTGCAGAGCACACAGTTTGGGGGGAAATTCAGGACTTGGGAGTATGCAGGGGTCAACTTGCTGGTTGTAACTAAGGCTGGTGGAAGCCAAAGTGGGGCTGTAGACAGGCTGCTGGAGTCAGAGCTGCTGAACCAGGGCGTTGTAGCACAGAGACATTCTGGATGTGACCTGCATGCTGGCTGGGAGCATCCCAGGCTGGGAGCTTCAGAAGTAAAGCATCGTAAGGCACCCACTGCTACAGGGCAGGGTGTGACGCAACCCCTCACTGATCTGGATCTCAAACCCTGTGAGAGGAGGCTTGCAGTAATTTTGCCCCTTTCAGGACCTTAGATAGCACATTACTTAATAAACCTGTTTTGTGGACTGCTTCATTTGTCCAGTTCTGTCAGTCTTCACCAGCACTATAGTTATGGCCTTGTTTTATTTATTTTAATGCAGTATTATACTAATCATCAAGGTCTAGATTATGCCATCCTTCCTCATGCCTGGTGTAGTACCTTACTTCTTGAGTAGTCACACTTACTTCACCAAGGGCTACTTACAGAGTAAAATACTACTCAGTGTGAGTAAGGATGGCAGAATCTGGCCCTAAATAAATAAAAGGCAGGGATTGTTCCACTTCCTTGTATTGCTTACCCAGCAGGATTAGTTCAACAAAGGAAGACTTTATCCAGGAAATGAAGTATCAAGTGCTTCCCTGGGACCGATAGACTTCAATTAAATAACAAATGACTGCATTATTTTACTTTAAAACTACAGTTGACTGGTAACAGCTATATTTGCCTTATGCCTCCTTAAATGTGACAGTTTTCTCCTGGTAAAAGTTTATTTTTGATAGTGAAGGAAATGGTTTAGGATCAATCATTTAACAACATATATTTTCATTCTATAAATCAGTGTTTGCTGTCATATGATTGTAGGAAACATTCCTTTTTGCTCCAGTCTTTCTGAATGTATGCATTTCATGCCACATTAAATGCTTATCTGAAGTAGCTTAAGGTGATAGGGCATATCTTTTATGTATAGGACAGGAGAAGAATCAGAAAATGGAACTTTGTACTGACTCGAAGTGGCTACAGCATCCATTCCATTGAACTTTCATTACAAAGAAGAGTGCAGATCTAGCAGAAAATCTTGCCTGAGGAAGAGAAGAGCATATACTGGCCTAATTAAAGTGGTGGCCTGAACATTTACATCCAAGAATGTAATTTCTAAATGGCAGCTTACCATTTTACATTTAACCGTTTCAGAGTAAAAGCTTCCATTGATAAAAATGGGCTATAGGAACTAACCTCCATTTTTCTTAACCCCTTCCCATGGTATGTACTTTAAAGAGCTTGTTGCTATAGAGTGTGGCTATCACATTATCCATGGCTTCATAGATTTAAAGGCCTGCAGGGACTGTGGTGATCACATCTAGTTTGGCCTCCTGCCCAAAACAGGCCATAGAATTTCACCCACTAATTCCTGCAGTGGAGGGAATTACTCTTCCTCACTGCATAAGTGATCATTATTGAGTCCAGTAACTTGTGGTTAAATTAGAGCATATGTTTTAGAAAGCCATCTCAGACTCCAAGTGACAATGAATTCACTACTTCCCTTAGTAAGATGATTCCAGGTATTTCACTGTTAAAAAGTTGCATCTTATTTCCAAAAATCTTTGCAGCACGTAAAATGTATAACCCAGTGCATTTTAAATACTAAAAGTCATTTATTTTATATTTACAGCTGTTTCTAAGAGTGGACAAATCCTGCCACCGTGACCCCTGTTTTTTAAAAACTAATCCTCTTATGAGTCACATAACACTGGGTTTAAAAGGGTTCTTGCTATTATACCTAGGTTTTTCGCTTTTAGAAGATAAAAAAAAAAGGGCGGGGGGAGAGATGAGAAGTAGCATAACCTAAATATGAGGCACTGGACTGGTAGCCTAGGTTTTATTACAGGCTTTGCCACTGACTTGCTCAATGACCTTGGACAGCCTCTCTGTGCTTCTGTTTCTCCTGTCTTTTATGTCTTAGCTATTTAGAATGCAGATTTTCAAGACAGGAACAGCCTTTCACTCAGTGTGTTTGGAGGGAGAGTGGTGGGGGAGGGAAAGGGGAACTTGATCTTGGTTGAGGCCTTTAGGTGCTACAAATCATTAATAGTACACCTCTACCTGGATATAAAGCTGTCCTCGGGAGCCAAAAAATCTTACCGCATTATAGGTGAAACCACGTTATATCGAACTTGCTTTGATCCACCGGAGTGCACAGCCCTGCCCCCTTCCCCCCCCGGAGCACTGCTTTACCGTGTTATATCCGAATTCGTGTTATATCGGGTCGTGTTATATTGGGGTAGAGGTGTAGTAAAACAATTATTTGATTTGGGTTAGATTTTTGCATTTAATGTGGGGTGGTTTGTTTGTTAGTTTTTAAGTAAAGTGATATTTGGCGCTATTACTTTAACAGACCAGTTTATCAAACAATGTGCACAGATGCTTTCTTGCCTTGAAAATTCATAAATGTTAAAGAATGGCAGCCACAGCATGAGTTCATCTTTAATGTAATCTCTTCCCTAAAAGCCATTTCCACCTTTGTCCTAATCTAACCAAACCTTAATATAACCCAATAAAACTATTCCAGCAGCAAGCTAGCACTCAAGAGTAGCCCTACGTTTACCAACCATTGTGCACTCAATGCAAAGAAGAAAAAAAAATTATAATTTTATTTGATAAATGCCAACAATGTGCTGCCAACAGTGTGACGCTATTATAGGGGAATTATAAATGGGGAGTTAATCATGTCCTTGGAATTGAAAATAGGCTAGTGTTCACAAATCCATGTGCTCTGTAAACAGTTTTTGCCCTTGAAGTGTTATCTAGTCCAAAATAGTCTCCATATTTGGTAGCCCTTAGAAGCTCCACACAGAAGCAAAATTTGCTCCCTGTTCTGAAAAGTAATTCCCACCTTTCCCCTCTATTCCTACACCCCTCCCTTTTCTCCTCCCTCTCTCCCCTGAAATAGACACGCACAAAAAAACTTTATAGAAGCTGTGGAATGTCTCTGTAGGCAACAAGTACTGTCCTTTTCCTTAAAGGGGCCTAGCCCATATGACTGTCCAATGCCTGATTACTATATGTATGGTTGAGGGGAACATTTCAGAATAGCAATGTATATGATCACAACGACCAAAAGGTATTGTGGTTGCAGTGGGTTGTGCGAAGGGATTAATTTTTGCAAGATAGAAGAGCATTTCTGTCCCACTTATTTTAAAAGACTGCTGCGTTGTCACGGTGAAAATGTCCTCATTATGGGCTGGAGCCATAGCTTCATTGAAGTTACTGGAAATATGTCCTTTTTGTCATCAGTAGGCTTTGGATAAAGGCTTGTAAGATTAATGTGGAAATTGAACAATTTTAAGGGCTAGAGAAAGAACATCTCTTATCTAAAGGAATACTCAATATGCAAGTGAGAAGTATGACATAGTCACAATTCAGGGCTCCTGCACCTGTATTCTCCTTCTGTGGTCCACAAAGGGCACTCACTGTAGGCTCCCAGCTCTTCAGACCAAGGCCTCTCTCCCTTCTGCCCAGAGTGTTAAAGCTACACAGCTCCTAGCCAACACTGTGATACCCCCCAGCAAGCTGGACTGTCTAAACAGGCCAGCATCTGCATTTTCTTTTTCTATAAAGGATACGAACAGCTGTAATTACCCACTGCTAAAGTTATCACACAATCCTAGCTAAGCAAGCACACTTATTCTTAAGATGAAAGCATTACAGAGAAAACATTAAAAATAATGAAAGAACCCACACACAGTCTAATAAGCTTACCAGAACACCCCCCAAGTCCAACAAAGGCTTTGATATAAAACAGTCCTTCAAATCCCACCAACATTTTTTTTTCTGTGGTTACTAGTTCATAATAGCCTTAGTTCAGAATGGGTCAATCTTTCCTTTATACAGTGTGGGCCTTTGATCCTGACACTTTGGGAACAAGAAGTCATATGACAATGGTCCTCTCTTCAGGACATAGCTTCAAAACCTGGGGTTTTGCATAGCCAGGAAGGAGTATTTGCGTTCACCTCCTCGTAGAGATTCCCACTTGACATTGTTTGTCTCAAAAGTCCCTTCTTGTCCGGCACATTGTTCAGTATAGTCCTTTTGAAGTTCATGGCACTCCCCAGCGTTCACATAATCTCTCCCAAGAGAGGCCCAGAGTAATACATAACCTTTATATTAGGGCTGTCAAATGATTAAAAAAATTAATCGTGTTTAATTGCACTGTTAAACAATAATAGGATACCATTTATTTAAATATTTTTGGATGTTTTCTACATTTTCAAATATATTGATTTCAATTGTAACAGAATACAAAGTGTACAGTGCTCACTTTATATTTATTTATTACAAATATTTGCACTTTAAAAAAACAAAAGAAATAGTATTTTTCAATTCACCTAATACAAGTATTGTAGTGCAAGCTCTTTATCATGAAAGTTGAACTTACAAATATAGAATTGTGTACAAACAAAAACTGTATTCAGAAATAAAATAATGTAAAACTTAGAGCCTACAAGTCCACTCAGTCCTATTTCTTGTTCAGCCAATCGCTCAGGCAAATAAGTTTGTTTACATTTGCAGGAAATAATACTGCCCGCTTCTTGTTTACAATGTCACCTGAAAGTGAGAACAGGTGTTCTCGTGGCACTGTTGTAGGCCGCGTTGCAAGATATTTACATGCCAGATGTGCTAAAAATTTATATGTCCCTTCATTCTTCAATCACCCTTCCAGAGGACATGTGTCCAAGCTGATGACGAGTTGTGCTCAATAACAATTCAAAGCAGTGTGGACTGATGCATGTTCATTTTCATCATCTGAGTCAGATGCCACCAGCAGAAGGTTGATTTTCTTTGTTGGTGGTTCAGGTTCTGTCATTTCCGCATCAGTGTTGCTCTTAAAGACTTCTGAAAGCATGCTCCACATCTTGTCCCTCTCAGGTTTTGGAAGGCACTTCAGATTCTTAAACTTTACGCCAAGTGCTGTGTCTATCTTTAGAAATCTCACATTGGTTCCTTTTTTGCGTTTTGATAAATCTGCAGTGGAAGTGCTCTTAAAATGAGCAACATGTTCTGTCCTCTGGAATGGTGGCCGAAGCATGAAGGAGCATACTAATGTTTAGCATATCTGGCACGTAAATACCTTGCAATGCCAGCTACAAAAGTGCCATGCGAACACCTGTTCTCACTTTCTGGTGACATTGTAAATAAGAAGTGGGCAGCATTATCTCCCATAAATGTAAACAAACTTGTTTCTCCTAGCGATTGACTGAACGAGAAGTAGGACTGAGTGGACTTGTAGGATCTAAAGTTTTGCATTGTTTTGTTTTTGAGTGCAGTTATGTAACAACAAAAATCTACATTTGTAAGTTTTACTTTCACGATAGAGATTGCACTACAGTACTTGTATGAGGTGAACTGAAAAATACTGTTTCTTTTGTTTATCATTTTACAGTGCAAATATTTGTCATAAAAATAATATAAAGTGAGCACTGTATACTTTGTATTCTGTGTTGTAATTGAAATCACTGTATTTGAAAATGTAGAAAAACATCCAAAAATATTTAATAAATTTCAATTGGTATTCTATTGTTTAACAATGCGATTAAAACTGCAGTTAATCGCGATTAATTTTTTTAATTGACTAATTTTTTTAGTTAATCACATGAGTTAACTGCAATTTAATCGACATCCCTACTTTATATTTAATATAATGCACTTCAAAATACTTAAACTTAATTTAGTAAGGTTTTTCAAGGATGTTACAGAAAATTGCCATATGTCACAGAGATCATTAGGGATGTGATGTAGAGGGGAGGAGGAAGATACTGGAATAGTTCAGGACTCTGGCTTTTGTAGATCGTGTAGGTCTTCTAAATTTTTATGGCCGGAGTTTGCCGGCCTTTTGCATCTTTTTTTTAAAAAGTAATGCATTTATAATGGGGCGGTTGGGGGAAGAAGAAAAGGTGTGTCATCAGTAGTGTCAAAAGAGTGTTTGGGTTATAGGGAAGAAACATTACCCCCTCCTATTGCAAAGTTGTGAAAACGAGGTTATTTTTATTATTAATTCCAGATCTTGGAATCAAATTACTTATACAAACCTTTATATTGAAAAATATTTATCCTGTTTTTCTCCCCCCCCGCCCCGCTCCATTCTTATACTACTAGTATCTGTCTCTTACGTAGTATTTTTCATCTGTAGAGCTGTAAATAACTAGGAACTTAAAAATGGGATGGTAACAGACTGTAAATCCCAGTGGTGGTTGAATCTGGTGATATTTAAAACAAAGAGCTCTCAGCCAGGCTTGTAGTTGTTTCTATCATTACATGCTGGCCCACCAGACATTTTAGACTTCAGAGAGATGTTTGGGATTGTTGTGGTGATTTGTGTGTGGATTGTGTTGTGCTCAGAGACTTTTGTTGATTTGTGCAGGAAATTAGGGTGTGGCAGTTCCCTTCATACAACCAATGAAATTGTTGCATGCAAATTAGAGTTAGTATGGTGATTGGTTGTTACTTCCATATCACAATAGTCTAGGACAAGGTTTCAAGAAGTCCGCCAAGCATGGCCGGTGTAAGACTCAATAGGCCCCAGGGCAGAAAGCCGAAGCCCCACCATGCAGGACTGCACCCTGGGGCCTTGAGCCCCACCACCTGGGGCTGAAGCTGAAGCCTGAGTAACTTAGCTTCATGGTGCCCCCTATGGCATGGGGCCCCGGCAATTGCCCTGCTTGCTTATCCCCTAATGCCAGCCCTGGCTTTTATATGCAGAAAAACAGTTGTGGCACAACTGGGCTGTGGAGTTTTTATAGCATGTTGTGGGGGCTCATAAAGAAAGGTTGAGAGAATCCCTGGTTTAGGACTCTTAGCATGGCATAGATATATGCCTTATTGTAGCTTCATACCACATAGGTGTAATTTGTAAAGTCAAAATAGACAAGAACTTAAAAATTGGAGGGTAATAGACCATGAATTCCAGTGACAATTGAACTTGCTCTGAACAAAAAGAGCTCTCAACCATGCTTGTAGCCACTTCCGTTGCGTTACACTGGCTCAACTATTTTAGGCTTCAGAGTGAAATTCCTAGAATCTTACTGTGTAAATTATCCTAGCAGCTAAATGCTCCAATAAGTATAAGTCACCCATTGTGCCCACCCCCCTTCAAATATTGGTCATGAAAGTGTTCCAGAGGGTGAGCCAAATGAGGCTGATAGTGAAGGAAGGAAGGTCGATGAACTTGCTCAGAGCTCTCCTCAGTGTCCTGATGCCGGGGGCAGGTTCTACCATGATTAGACTAATTGCTGAGGAAAGAAATGTAAAGGGACTGTACCCATAGTCTGAAGCAAACTCTTCTCTGAGGTCCAGAAAAATTGCTGTCAACCAGTGAGATGAACCACCGTCACCTAGCCCCAAAGAAAACCAGCAATTTTTACATACTAAGTAGAGCTCAAATATGCAGCTCCCCTAATAATAAACCACAACAGTTTCCATATGAGGGAACCCTTTTCCCTTATCAGTAGCAAAACCACGAGCAGCGGTTGAACTCAGATGAGAGGCAGAAAGTTCCTCCTAAGTAAATGCAGAGAGTTGGAACTCTTGCATTTTGGGAAAATGTGTAGAATAGCTACTCACAGTATGGCTGCAGATTGCACAGTGTGGATTGCGTACACCACAACCTGGGTGTTTGGAGTGGGCTTGGTCCAGCACAGAAAGGTTGTAGAACACAGGATGTGGGGAACTCATTAAAATGACCTCTTTCCTCACCTCATCTGCAAATAGGGTGACCAGATGTTCCAGTTTTATGTTCTGAAGAAGTGGGCTGTAGTCCACGAAAGCTTATGCTCAAATAAATTTGTTAGTCTCTAAGGTGTCACAAGTACTCCTGTTCTTTTTGCGGATACAGACTAACACGGCTGCTATTCTGAAACCAGTTTTATAGGGACAGTCTTTACGTTTGGGTCTTTTTCTCACAAAGGCACCTATTACCCCCACCTCCTGTCCCGATTTTTGACACTTGCTATCTGGTCAGCCTATCCGCAAGGAGCATTTCAACCTTGTATTGTGCAGTTTTACACGTTAGAATTTTTTTTTCTGTCATCTGTGTCTAGATAGACTGGCCATTTCCATGGGTAGGTCAGCTGCAGAGCCAGTATTGACAGTACAGATTGCAGTGTCCAGAAAAAAAAATGGTATTTTCCCTTGAATCAATCATTTACTGTGCTCTGAGCTTAGTTTTTTTCTTACATTACTGAAACATTCTTAAAGTTTTCAAATACATGACATGTTTAACCAATGATAACGGTTTGAACATCAATGGTGGTTTTTTATGCTTTTAAGAACAGTTCATGTGGGTTGCTTGACTCATTATGTTGCATATGTTTGTAAAATGTAAAGTATCTTCCGAGAAGCAGGGACCCTGCCACGTTAATCATTTCCTTAAGTTTCATGAATATCGTAGTCTGTTGTGTAGTAGTATAGCAGCAGTAGTTATTTGGTTTACTATTTATCTTTGAGTGTGAGCTGCACACAAACATTTATGGTAGTTTATATTTCTATCTCTGGTACTTGTATAGCCCCTATTATTGTAGTATATGAACACCTCACAATCTTTAACATATTTATCCTCACAACACCCCTGTGAAGTAGGGAAGTGCTATTAGCCTTATTTTACAGATGGGGAACGGAGGAGGCACAGAGAGATTAAGGTCTTGCCTGAGGTCACAAAGGAGGTCCGTGGTAGAGCAGGGAGTTGAAACCTGGTCTCTAGAGTCCAAGGTTAACACCCTAACCACTGGATCATCCTTCCCTTGAGCCTACCTGTCTGAGTACACGTATGACCTCCCCATTGTGATTGTATCTGGGTGCCCTCAAAGGATTATTATCCACAAAGCTGAATAGCTGTATACACTTGTTCTCACATATTTAAAGAGATTGTGTTTAAAGGACAGCAAATTAGGGAGGTGCAGAGATGGGAAGGTAAGAAATTAATTTTTATGAGCATATCTTTCCAATGAATCAGCTCCACTAGTTAAACCTTAAATCTGACGTCTTTTTCTTGTTGCTAGTTGCAAAGTCGAGTTTTATGCACATGGATTGTTTCCAAAGCAAATGTATTCACATGATGGAGCCCTGGTGTGATAAGCTCTTGTGGTGAGAATATATTTCATATCTATATTCATTCAGTGTCTGACTTCTCAGTTGAACTGAGACTGCCAGCAAAGGAGCAGTGATGGGTAGATTTTGTGATGCAGACACTTGAGCAATGGGAAATTAAATGACCCCACCAACTCATTTCAAATAAGTTTCTATCTTTTTTCCTAAAATAAATAAATAAATGTAAGCTAGTTCTTGTGAACTAGCCTAGAATAACAGACCCTTTGTGTTTTTTTGTCTGTGTGTACATAAAGCAGAAAAGAAAAATATAACAAGGAAACATATTTGGTTTCAGACTTCCAAGAAAAAATATTGTAAACGTATCGTATACGTGAATTAATTTTATATACATCTAAATATGGGATGATCGATATTGGGTTTGACTCTACTGCTTCCTTGACTAAAAATGCATTGTTTGATTCAAGTAATAGTATGCATTATATAGAGACTCTGTGTTCCTCTCTCTTTAGAGGCAGAACTATAATTTGTGTTAATAGCATGCAAAATGTTTTTCTGGGCTCATTGCATTTTTATATCTTAAAAGAATGAGCATCTTCCTCGGCACTGAGGTAAACCCATTTACGGTGTTAGCGCTTTTTATAAAAATCTTTCTAATACAGTAGGTAAAATGACAATAACACAATAGGTAAAAATGACAAGCCGCTCTATTGTCTACAACCGTCTTGGACTCATCATGGTTTTGAGACTGTCTGACTGCTTAATCTACTTATGGCATCACTATTTAGCGGAGTCCTTGCATTTAATTAAGATAGAAATACTTCTATTTATTTTTAAAGCTTTTTAAAAAAAACAAATAAAATGAAAAAGAATTACTTCCATTTTCCAAAAGCACTAAGTACAAACCTTTTCTGAAGATACAGCTCAAGGTTCCTAATACATAGGGTAGCAGCACTATAAAGAACCTTGTAAAGCTTTAAATCATGTTATACTTGAACATTTCAAGCTGTAACAGTTTGTTGCACACGGTTTTGTATATAAAACTCCAAGGGCTTTATCCAGGGCTGATGAGAGTGGAGGGAAAAGGGAACAATTGCACTGGTGCCCCAAGCTCATGCCCAACCCCCAAATGTCTGTAACTGGAGTGAAATGGAAGAGGGTGGGGCCCCAGTGAATATGATGTACCAGAGCCCCAAATTTCTCTCCACAGGCTTTACTCAAGTCCATTGTATTATTGGTTCCAAACCAAGTAGGGTGAAGAAGGCTGTGAACATTGGTTCTGAAACTGACCAGTCTCTGAGAAAAGACTGAATATGTACAGCATTGCAAAATTAACTAGGATCAGGATGTGTTATTTCACTGCCTTCTAAAGCAAAAATGCTGAATTTACAGACTAATGGTCCAATTTAGTATAGCAAGCTCTGTAAGAACAACAAAGATGACATTTGAAAATGTAAGTTCACTCAATACTGTCTCCTTTTTTTGAAATATAACAAAGATGGACGTGGGCTAGCACTAAACAGGTTTGGTAGCAGATGCTAAAAACTGAATAGTTTGCCAATAATTAATTTGGAGAATCCTAAGAGACTCACCTGTCGCGCAACAAGCTTATCAAGGACGCAGTGTGGGTCTATGGCCTGTGTGCTATAAGATCCACTGAAAAAGGGCCATTTGGTCAGCAGCCTGAAGAAAATGGGCCATTATGCTGAGAAGAATGTTCTGCAAGATGGAAGATTCTAGGTTGGTCCCTCTATCTTTCTGAGAACTCCTTTTCTTCTAGCTACTCGAGTCAGTTCATGGATAGAATCCACCCTGACATTTCCACAAAAATCTTGTCACTGAAATAGCACTTCATGCTTTCCTTGTGCTTTAAACTCAGACAGTTCAGCTGCTGAGCTTGCTGGTAAGCAGACAATTGTCTACTTTATTCATTAATTTCATGAGCTGCAAGTTTCCCTTATTTGTTCGTGGTCCTTCCATTTGACATTATCCCCATTTGCCTTCTAGACTAATTAAGCCAAAAGGTAGTGCAAAGCTTTTTTGACTGTTTTCTGTTCCAGAAGTGGAAATGAAGTTCCACCTATTGGCAAGACTAAGTTTGGATCCAGATCCAAACTTTCAAAACATTCCCTTTTCCTAACCCTGGAGTTCATTTTTAAACTCCACCCAGTACAGCTGTACAGAGAGGGAGATTTACTTCAAACCTGGAACCTTTAGACACTCCTGTCTGACACATTTTCCATGGCCGTGAATTTGGTAGGACCCTATTTATACCCCCTAGAAGTAGCTCCATAATGTTCTGAATTTCCCAGTACAACACTGTTACCTTTTCTATGCCTGGGTGCCACTTTGGCTCTGTGATATCACCTTCCTGCAGTTGCCACCTCTGACACTAGTTCCTTGTTCTTCTCTGATAATGGGATAATTGATAGGAAAGAAGTACTTGGCAGGGCGAGGGACTAACTGACAAATGGCTATGACAATATTGCTGGAAGAAAATTTTCTTCTATTATAACCTCTTCCTCTTCCCCTATTTGACCTATTTCCATTTTCCTTACTTGCGTTTCCTTACTGGGGCAGGGGTTTGGGATGTGGGAGGGGGTGCGGGCTCCGGCTGGGGGTGCAGACTCTGGGGTGGGGCTGAGGATGAGGGGTTTGGGGTGCAGGAGGAGGCTCCAGGCTGGGGCAGGAGGTTGGGATGTGGGAGGGGCTGTGGGCTCCGGGAGGGAGTTGGGGGGGGAGGTGGTTTGGGGTGCGGGCTCTCCGGCCGGGCAGTGCTTACCTCAGGCCACTCCTGGAAGTGACCGGCATGTCCAGCTCCTAGGTAGAGGGGCCAGGGGGCTCTGCACACTGCCCACACCCACAGACACTGACCAGGGTCGTCAGGGTCCCTTTTCAACCAGGTGTTCTGGTCAAAAACTGGACACCTGGCTGGCAACCCTAGGAGCAGTTGGAAGGGGGACACTTTCTCTTTTGCTCAATACCTATTTTATCCTGTAATGTAACTAACTTGTCAAACATCTACAGATATTTGGATGCCTCCAGTTTACTGGCATGTGTATCTTCTCCTGTCACTAAACAGCCTCTGAGTACTTTACTGAGTACTGTAGCTTGTTTTTTTGTTTGTTTTTGTTTGTTGTTTCTTGTTGGGAAGTGGACAGAAATTTACTACAACTACTTGAGACAAAAGATTTTAACTGCAGCCGAGGGAAATGGAATGAGTAGTGTTACGTTGGTTACTTAAGAAACGTGATAAATTGACTAATAAATATTGAATTGAAGTAATAAAACATTATTTTTAGAAGTCTGTCAAGTTTTTCCACAGACTCTTGTTTAATCTGATAGTTGTTAGATATTACCCCATGGTTATTTACACTCTCTAAATACCTAAATAGATACATAAATTAAAATGCTTTTTAATTTAGCTTTGCCCAGTGCTGCTCATTTAGATTCAATGCCTACATGTAAATCCCCAAAGGCAATCTTGAAACCTGGAATTTTAAAGCAAAAATTATTTAAATAAGAGCTAAAATGACTTGAAATAAATCAACAGCACAAACAGAATTCCCTACTGTGTATTTGCAACAGATATGGCCTTTGTGCTGCTTTTTCCATCCTTAAGCAGGTAATGATGGGTTGCAAGGATATTAAAAATGTGAAGAGGGAGTTTAGCAGATCACCAGCTTAAGTATATTTTCTGTGCGTTTGCTATAGCTCATTTTGTTGAGTTAGAATCTTGCCATTGCTAATTTGGAGTTGTGTGTACATGGCAGTGTGTACATACTAGGGGAATTGTGTGTGATGCAAAGGAAAGAGAAGCTGTCTACAAAATGCAGACTATGTGCAGAGGGAAAACATTTGGCTTATTTATGGAATTCATGTTTCTTGCAGCCACTGCAGATTATTCCACAAGTTTGAAGCAGCACTGTCAAAGCTCATTTTTCCAGTTGTGCAGTGTATCCATAACACAAAAGCTAGGGACTACAGATCCTTGCAGTAGACCTAGTGGCCACTTGGGATGGCACTCTAATGAATATTAAATACAAATAATATTAAGGATGTCACTTAAACTCATTAATTAATGAACTGTGGAGTACAGGCCTTTCCAGCTGATTCATTATGCCTGGATATGTGATCTCCCACAGATTTTAGACCCAATCATGGAGGCTATGTAACTGAAGTGTTTTAGGCAAGGTCTTGTGTATGAATGCATAGTGTGGCTTAGTGGATAGAACACTGGACTAGGACTCGAGACCTGAGTTCTATTCCTAGCTCTGCTACTGGCCTGCTGCCATGACCTTGGGCAAATCACTCCTCTTTCTGTGACTCCCATTCCTCATCTGTAAAACAGGGATAATGACACTGGCCTTCTTTTGTAGAGCACTTGCAGATCTATGGGTGAAAAGCACTCTGTAAGAGCTTGGCATTATTATTGTTGCATTGAAAGCTGTTTGAAACAAGCTCCAACGTTGATTCTGCAAAGACTTAAGACCTAAGCACATGCATAACTTTGTTTGACGGGGAAACGAAGCTGCAGTGGGAGCTAGATGTGAAGTCTTTGTCAAGCAGGGAAGCTGTAAAAATCAGGGAGACAGAAAATGTTGGCAGAAATTGATCTTCAGTGTGGTATACACTGACTTTTTGTGTGACCTTGGGCAAGTCACCTCATCTCTGTGGGTCTCAGTTCCCTACCTGTACAATGGGGATAATAGCACTCTCCTCCCTCAGTGGATGAGTTGAGGATAAACACGTTAAAAATTGTGAGGTGCTGAAGTACTACAGTGATGGAGGCAAAATAAATACCTATGGTTGGTAGGTAGTTTCCCAATTAAAAACTTTTTTTTTTAGTCTGCACATAGCCCTCTTGGTTTCCAGAGTGCTTTAGGTTGTGAATCACTCAAGGTCAGTGGCAGAGCATGTGTTAGAGCTGTCACAGGGAGGCTGGCCCCAGTAAATGAAGTAGGTCTGGCACCCTTGTGCCAGAGCAGGTACTTCCATTTGGCCAATTAGGAGTGTGGGGCAGCACTGGAGGATTATAAAGGGTTAGAGAGAGCCCAGGGTATTGGAAAGATTTGGTGAATCAGAGCTGACTGAGTGGGAGTCAGGGGCAGGAGAGAGCTGCCAAAGATTGCATGTTTGGAACCGGAGAGGAAGCTGAAAGCAGGAGAATAGCAGGGGGGGTTTGCTGTCTGGCATCCCAAGCCAGAGAGCCAGGGCTGAAGGCAGGAGGAACAGCAGTGGGAGATGCCTGTGGCTCTGTGCTGGAGTGCCAGAGTCATGGGCTGAAGGAGCTTACTTGCTGCCATCTCCAAGGCCAGAGAGCTGGACCCAGAATAACCATGAGCGGAGTCAGGGATGAATTAGGAGTGCTCCCCTGGTAAAGATGGTCTCCTAGCAGAGACACTGTGGGGTTTCCTGCTAGGAAGAGCAGAGTTACACTCCAGAAGGGATAGGCTGGGGTGTTTGCCATGGGACGGAGAGGCCTGCCAGAGAGTCTGGGTGCAGTCACAAGCACTCGTGTGTGGTATGTGGAGCGAGATTTCAGGTCAGCTCACTGACTGTTTTCACTGGGGTGAGAAATGAACTATATATTTTGAGACTTCGGTTTTGGACCATTTGCACGATGTTATATAATATACCAGCCCCCGGGAAGATATTATTGTGTCAAATGAATCTGAAGTGGAGTTACTGGGGACTTTGAAAAGGGAAACGGAGGCAGGTGTGCCTGTCATGCTGCTGTCTGCCACAGGAGGTCATTCCTTCAGTGTTACTCTATGAAGAGAAATCAGAATTTTCTGGCTCCTGGGCCCCTGTTCAGTTATTAGACCATGCTGCAACCAATAGAGCTGTATGCTTAGATTTGGAAACAGAGCTGTCTGGTTGTCTAAATAGTTTATTTATGGTGTAAAGTAATCTATCCCATATTACATACTACTAACAGTGGCTATTACCATAATGTCATTGCTATTCTTACTTCATGTATTGTACCATTAAAATTCATGCTTGTGGTGTCCTATTAATTTCAGCATCACTTTGTGCAGTAAAATGAGTACGTATTGAAACTGCTTCCCACAAACATAGGAAATACAGCACCAGTGTTGATGTTTGTACACAATATCTTATTACAAATAAAGCTGGGTCAATAACTGATTTATTTATTTGGCTACCCTGAATAATCAATCAACAAATAAATAAAATGTACTTTGGATTTGAAACAAAATAAAGAAAATTTGAATTTCTTGGCAAAATAACAAGCTACAGTTGTTTGGGGTGGAATGACACAATTTGTTTAACCCAAGCAATTCTTTGATGCTTTTTTTTTTTAATTAATGATTTCTTTTATTAGGAAATTTCCAAAATGAAAGTGAAAATGGTTCATGCACATAAGAAAACTTGCCTGGCTCTAATTATAAGTATGCTTTCTATACTATGCAGTCACAATTAAATCATTGATTTGGAATTAACAAGATGTTTCATAGGTGTGCAATGCAGTGTGGAAAAGACAAAAGTGCAAATACACTGTTAAAGATGTGCAAACAAATAACAGCTGAGTAAAACCAATTTGAAAAAAAAACTAACGCCACAAAAATAAAGAACCTAAAAAGCATCTGTACTAAAAAATCTGAACATCCACTTTCAGATTGATGTAGTTCACAGGCTCAATCTTATGAACACATGCATGTGTTTAACATAATCACATGAATAGGAACATAAGACTGGCAGGGATCTCTTGGGTCACTGAGTTCAGTCCTCTGCTACTGCAACCCTATCATATAATTCCATTCATAAATTTATCAAGCTCCATTTTACACCTAGTTAAGTTTCTTGCCCCCACAATTCCTATTGAGAGGCTGTTCCAGAGCCTAACCTCTCGGATGGTTCGAAACCTTCTTCTAATTTCCAGCCTGAATTTGTTCCTAGCCAGTTTATACCAATTTGTTCTTATGCCAACATTGTCCTTTAGCTTAAATAGCTCTTCTCCCTCCTGGTGTTTACTCCCCTGGTGTATTTACACAGAGTAATGATATCACCTTTCAGCCTTAGTTTGTTTAGATTAAACAAGACAAGCTCTTTTAGTCTCCTTGTAAGATAGTGTTTGTTCCCCGATCAACCTTCTCTGCACCTGTTCCCATTTGAATTTATTTTTTGAATATGGGTGACCAGAACTGTACACAATATTCCAGTTGAGGTTTTACCAGTGTCTTGTACAATGGTATTAATACATACCTCCCAATACCTATTGGATGCCTATCCCACTGAAGTCAATGGAACTACTCACATGAGTAAAGTTAACCATGTACATAACTGTTTGCAGGATTGGGGCCTAAAACACTCAACATTCCCAAAAGGGAGTAGTAAACCACTTACCAAAGATTACTTTGCATGACCGTTTCGGTACAGTGCTGATATAAATTAAAAAAGGAGATTAGTAGTAGGAATCCTTCAGTCTCGAGAGACCATGGGTATGCGCCCCAAGAGGTAAAGAATGCACTCAGTTGGTTTTATGGCCGCCGCGAACATGGCTGAAGAGACCCACTCGAGAGAGACAATCTCTGCCGTAGCTGTCACATTTAAAGGTGATGTTTTGACCCTTTGGGCTCTGCCTTCTGTGAGCTCTTTTTTCTTCTCTGCTAAGCTGGACGGTTTCCTCTCGGAACTCCGGAGACCTCTGTTAAGCTCTTGTTTCCAAAGGCTGCTGTCTTGAGTGTGATCTGCCCATTTGTCCACATCCATGTCCATTTCTTCTCATTTGCACAGATCCTTGAAATGCAATTTTGGGCGTCCTTCGGGTCTTTTTCCAGATGCCAAGTCGCCATAGAGGATGTCCTTTGGGATGCGTCCATCATTCATTCGGGGCACATACCCAAGCCAGCAGAGGCGTCTCTGTTTGAGGAGTGTTTGCATGCTGGGTATGCCTGCTTGAGCACCTCAGTGCTGGTGACTCTGTCCCTCCAAGAGATGCCAAAGATTCGATTAAAGCTGTTGAGCCTCTTCCCCTGCCATGTCTTGCTCCCGTACAACAGTGTGCTGATAACACATGCACGATACGCGGAGATCTTTGTGTGTTCTGTCAGTTTGTTGTTTTGCCATACCCTTTATGGTGGCTTTTCCAGTGCGGATGTTGAGTTCTGTTTAAAGTGAAAGGTTGGCTGAGATAGTGGACCCCAGGTATCTGAACTCATTCACCACTTCAAGTTCATAATTATTGATCTTGATGGAAGGTGCTTCCTTAACTCCTTGGCACATTGTTAGTCTTTTTTAGGCTTATAGTAAGCACAAAGTCTTGGCAGGCTTTGGAAAAACTGTCCATTAGGCTTTGAAGATGAACTTCTGTGTGGGTTGTCAGTGACGCAGCAGTGAAAAAAGGAGATTATAACTAAAGTAACTAAAATATACGGCCTGTTTCAAATATACTGTTTTGGAAAAGATGTGTTTAGAGGCAAAGCGCTCACAAAGTTCTATTATTTTTCTATTGTATTTTTTCAAAGGTGGTTGTGCATATAAGGGCTAGGCAAAAAGCATCTGAAATTCTGTAACGTTATTTTTATTGCTTATTATGGTGGACAAATCCTTTTGCTAAGTTCCCATCCAATAGGACATTAAAATAGCAAGATATTGAACTCTCAGAGCAGCCTTTACAATGGAAATGTTCACAGGTCCTGACCTCCACTGTGCTGCTTTTTAGCTTATTTAACTTATTGTGGATAGAGCCAGCCCTACCTTGGTGCTACAAGGATGACTTCCCTTGACTTTTGGGTATGTCTACACTACCACTGTGAGCATGCCTCTCAGTAGAGGCAGACAGACTTGCACTAGCTCGCTAAAAATAGTGTGGATGTTGCGGTATGGGTGGTAGCACAGGCTAGCTGCCTGAGCATGGACCCAGGGGGTCAGGCAGGCTTGAATTTGTGGCCACCCACGCCACAACATTCTTACTGCTACTTTTAGTGCGCTAGTGCATGTCTGTCTACCTTACTGAGAGGCATGCTCCCAGGTGCCATGTTGACAATACCCTTGGTGGCTCCATGGTTAATACTTATTAGAGCTGGTCAAAAAATGCCAATTATTTTTTGTAAGACATGTTTTTAAAAAATTCCAAAACATCACACACAATTTCTTCCCAAAAAGCAAAAAAAGTTTGGTTGTCAAGAAATGCTTTCAGGAGGACTCCTGGCTTTTGAAAACTGACATTTTTAATGGAACATTTTCAGTTTCCATTTTTTCATTAGAAGCCCAGATGTAGATGCTGTATAGCACCTTAGCCACGCTCCTTTCTATTTTACCCACCCTAAACTATGACTGATGAAATAAAGCACTTCATGCAGGCTGCAGGATCAGTAAAGAGCTTAATAGCAAAGCTTTATTGTTAATCATTCCAGATAGTGCTTCAATGATTTTATTTTTTCCCAAGGAGAGTATATAGAATCTTCAAGCAAACAATACTAGGAAATCCCTTGGGGCCTCCTGAAAGTTTTTTAATTATGTTTTCAATACCATCTCTCTGATTAGCTGGGACTTAAAAGCTTCACTTAGCAAAGTGAACCTAATGGAGCAATACCTGTTAGTGTTGAAAGCTATGGCAATCAAATTTCTCCAGCTCTCATTTCTAATGAGATTTTCGGTTAAACAATTTAGATTTTTAAAAGTAATATTGGTTTTGATACAAATCTCCCTTTTTCTTTGAGTCAGATTTTGTTCAAACCATTGGAAATAATTCTAAAAACCCTTCCGCAAAGTCTGACCATTGTTCTAATTTTCCCAAGTTGTTTGGCTTTAGGAAATTGTACTCATTCATACAGTCAAAGAGTATACCACAGAGGCAAACCACTAGCTGAGAAAGAGACATGAAATCTGACTGGCTGGCTTTGTTTGCATTAAATATAATCAGAGCATGGTTACTATTTTAATTTATGCCTAAAATTAAATACACGTGAAAGTAAAGCTTTCCATTTTTTATTTCTCACTAGGCGTAAAGGAGTTTGTAGAGCCCAGAAGCATCTTTTTCTGGACCCAAAAAGGGCCAACGTCCATTGAAATCAATGAGACTCTTTCTACTGACTTCAGCAGGCTTTCAATCGAGCCCTAAATTGTCATCTGACCCTATAGCAGAGGTTTATGGTGTGCTAGTAAAATATAAACAGCCTTTGAAGTGTTATTAATGTTTTGTGCAATACATGCGAGAAGCTGGGACTTGCGTTTGACTCTTAGCAATATAAATTCCTCTTTACTTCAGTGCACAGAATATACAATAGGTGATGCATAAATTGGAGTCACAGCTGGGCAAAAGTTTTCAGACAAATAGTTTATTTGCCAAAAATAAATGCAGTTTCAGTCGACCCAAAACTATTTGCAAATTTGACCCAATTAATTTCAACTGGGAAAACGGTTTTCAGGGCCAGCTCCAGAAGACAGTGTGTTTGTGGTACATGCACAAACCTTTGCTCTCTCCCCCGCCCCTTTATAACATTTAGCCCAATAATTAGGGCACTTACCTGAGTGTAGGAGACTCCAGTTTGAATCCTTACTCTATAGCAGGGACTTGAACTCAGATCTGCCCCCTTCTATATGAGCATCCTAACCGCCAGCCTCTAAGCTGTTCTGGGGTGGGGGTTCTCTCAATTCCCCTGCTGAAGCTGTTCCACTTTGTACGAATAGACAACTAGCCATTGGGTCAAAGAGAGAGTGAGAGTGACTCAATAGCCAGGTGACTAAGGCACTCAGCTGGGAGGTAGGACATATGGCGTTAAATCCCTCCTCTGAAACAGGAAGGGATGAGACAGTCCCTCTTTTTTGAAGCTGACTAGACATTTCCGATTTGCTGACATATATTCTGAACATTTTTGGAACCGAATCAAATGTTTGTTCTGATTTTCCAGTTTGACGGCTGAGTTCCAGTTGGAGTGTTTGTGCTACTCGTAAATCACTGGGCAGCCTCAATCAGTTGTTGCTTCTGCTGCTTTGCTATTAGCCCCAATTAAGAGCCCAATCCAGCTCCTTCTATACAGGGCCGGCACCAGGCACCCAAGCACATGCTTGGGGTGGCACCTGATAAGGGGCGGCGGGGGGAGCGCGGCGTGGCATTCCGCGGGGTGGGGGGTGCTCCGGCGGCGCAGCGCTG
>NC_048300.1:103174271-103271282 GCF_013100865.1 Trachemys scripta elegans
GGGGGGCGGGCTCTGGCGGCACGGAGCTCGGCGCTCCGGGGGGTTCCAGCGAGCGGCGCTCCGTGGGGGTACGGCGCAGGCGTGGCGCTGGAGGGGGTTCCGGCGGCGCTTGGCAGGGGGCGGGAGCCGGCTCCGGCGGCGCAGCGCTGGCGGGGGCGGCGCGGGGCTCGGCGCTCGGGGGAGGTTCTGGCGGTGCTCGGCACGGGGGGGGGCGGGCTCCGGCGCTCGGCGGGGGGGCTCGGGGGCGGCGCTTTTTTTTGCTGCTTGGGGCAGCAAAAAAGCTAGAGCCGGCCCTGCTTCTATAGGAACTGGATCAGGAGCAGGTGTTTGAAGGCTGATGAATTTTGGTATATGTGGCTGATTTTGGAAGCAGTGGTCTCATATGCTGGTCAGAGGTAATGACTCAACATGGATTTAAGCATCGCTGAGAGGAAACAAGAAAAAAATGAGCCTTTAGTAGTATAGCATAGACAATTCAGAGACAGTATTAAAGG
The DNA here is from genome assembly GCF_013100865.1 of Trachemys scripta elegans. Taxonomy (NCBI): domain Eukaryota; kingdom Metazoa; phylum Chordata; order Testudines; family Emydidae; genus Trachemys; species Trachemys scripta. The sequence goes on from NC_048300.1 coordinate 103,174,766, forward strand.
GAGCACTGTAGAGGGGGAATTTTGTTATACATCTTTCCTCAACCTGAGTGGGGAGTTGCATGGCTAGATTAGGAAGGAAGAATCCTATGCACCGCTACAGCCTGGAGACCGATTGGTTAAGCAGCAGTTCTGCAGAAAAGGACCTGGGGATTACAGTGGACGAGAAGCTGGATATGAGTCAGCAGTGTGCCCTCATTGAAGGCCAAGAAGGCCAACGGCATATTGGGCTGTATTAGTAGGAGCATTGCCAGCAGATCGAGGGAAGTAATTATTCCCCTCTATTCGGCGCTGGTGAGGCCACACCTGGAGTATTGTGCCCAGTTTTGGTCCACCCACTACATAAGGGATGTGGACAAATTGGAGAGAGTCCAGCAGAAGACAACGGAAATGATTAGGGGGCTGGAGCACATGACTTAGGAGAGGCTGAGGGAACTGGGATTATTTAATCTGCAGAAGAGAAGAGTGAGGGGGAGATTTGATAGCCTTCAACTACCTGAAGGGGGGTTCCAAAGAGGATGGAGCTAGGCTGGTCTCAGTGGTGGCAGATGACAGAACAAGAAGCAATGGTCTCAAGTTGCAGTGGAGGAGATCTAGGTTGGATATTAGGAAACACTGTTTCACTAGGAGAGTGGTGAAGCACTGGAATGGGTTACCTAGGGAGGTGGTGGAATCTCCATCCTTAGAGGTTTTTAAGGCCCGGCTTGACAAAGCCCTGGCTGGGATGATTTAGTTGGTGTTGATCCTGCTTTGAGCAGGGGATTGGACTAGATGACCTCCTGAGGTCTCTTCCAGCCCGAATATTCTATGATAAACATGCATGGCGTTGAAGTTTTGTGGGGAAATTTGGAAGGACCATTTGTCTGCACCAAATGTTATAGGGTACTTTTTCTAAAACAACAGGCAGGGCCAGAGTTGTTAATTAAATGCTATATAACATGAATAACTTACAGTGTAATAGAGAGAGACTGTTTTCTAATAGCATGGTTAATTATGTAATCTCTTTCCCTTCTCTTTTTAGCATCAGAAGACTCTAAAGTGCAAGACAAGAAAGCTGCTTCTTCCAGCCTTCCCACTTCTGCTGCTTCAGGGCAAAGCCCCAACAACTCTGCAGCTAAAGCAGGTACGCCATTATACACTTCTCATCACCACTGTTTGTTTGCCTAGACCACAGAAAAGCTGTTATTTTTGTAGAACCTTTAAAAATGTTTTGGGCTCTTATATTTCATCTGCTGCTACTTCAGTTGAAAATAATTATGAATGATTATTCCTGCTCAGCTGTGCTGATGATGCACAAAGAAGCAAAAAAGCCATGTACATTTTAGTTCTGAAAAATGGGGAAAAAAGTCATCTCTCTATCTGTACTTACACCAGAAAAAGCACATGAAATCAACAGGCTACCTTGGGGGTAGTTTCACACCCTTGCTTGCTACGATTTAAATAGTTGTGTAGACAAGCCCTTAGTTCCTAAATGGAAGGAGTCAGGTCTCAGTGCATGAGGCACAATCTTAAAGCTAGCAAGGCTGCCTCTGCACTAGTAAAATTAGTACCCATGTTTCAGAATGGTGCCGCTTCCCCCGGCTAAGACAGGTGTTGATAAGGGTAACATGCATTTTCATTCCATGGTTATAACAGTGCCAGAGTCCAGTCTTAAGCAATCGCTCACACTGTTTGTGAGTGAGTAGAGTTTCTGCCCCATCCCAAACAAAACTCAGTTCCTAAAGCTTGGTTCTCCACTCAGTCCCAGGGGAGCTTGGGCAAAGTGGAGATGGAGTTACAGTTTCTGAGTTTCTAGGCTCCATGCACGTTAGAGCTTAAAAAGAGCACCTGTAACCTACGCCACTAGAATGAAGTCCCTCAGGGATCTTGCACCAGTGGCGGACTGGGCATAGCACCACTTCACTGCTCACCAAATGCTCCCGCCCTCTTCTTATACCAAGCCATAACTACATGAATGCTATACAAAAAGAGAGCGCTACCGTGTAATGTCCAGAATGAGTCTCACAATGTATTAGTATCAAACGTTACATTTTTTTAAAATTTTATTTTATCCATTAAGGCTGAATTCACGGATACATTTTGTGTGTTTTGCAGAACTCTGGAGCAGCACAAAATAGCTGCAGTGTAGTGGCCAATTACACCAGGTTTACAGTTATTTTGCATCAGTGAAACAGTGCAAACCAGTCAGTGTTTACTAGTGAATCTGGCCCTTAACTTGCAATTGGTTTACTGATTTAGCTGATACAGTTGTTTTTACCACTGTTATGAAAACATGCTCAAAGCATTTTCATGACATGGTAGTAAAAATGCCCAAGTTCTGTCCTGAACAAAGTTTACTCTGTGAGTGGGTGGAGGGGCGATGGTGGTGGTGTTTTTGTTATAATTATTTTTGTAAAAAATACGCCAGCACACTTACCAAGTAATCTTCCATGATGTGAAACTGGAACTTGACTGTCATAGCTGAAAGGAAACAGATCTATTTCTTTTTTAAAAGTTATCTATAAAAGGCTTGAGGCAGATGAGAACAGAACAGTGCAAGGATTAGGGAGATAGAGAGAATGTAGATGAGAGGGAAGGCTCTCCCTTTGAATAGCACTGGTGGCCAACACACGGTCCTCCTTTCCCATGGGCCCTCACACACACTAGCTTCCCCCTATCCAATCCACTTCCTCATTCTCTCCCCCTGACCTCCCTCACTGTCCACCTCAGGTCTCCCACCACCACAAAGCAGTACCATGGCCGTCAAGAGGGGAAGGGAAGTGTTTGTGTGTGAGGAGTGCTTATGGGTGTTGAGTGGAGATGGGCACGAAGAAAGGAGCATTATCTGTGATGTCACAATGGCCCCAGTTAAGAGTGGCCTGAGCTACTGAAACTGGCCCATCGTCTATGAAGCAATCTTAATAATTAGATATAATAATCAGTAATTTAGCATAATTATAACCTAATTTCTTCAAATGTAACCTATGCAGAAAATTTCAATTAATATTAATTATATGGAAAGTTTGATGAGTCTATTATTCCATTGCTAAGATAGTTGGAGACAAAAAAGGTTGACACTGAGTGCTACATTTCTTAAGGGATCTAGTTTAATTATAACTCCTAAACTAATTTCATAGATTTTACTTGTAAATTCTCAGAAAATGTATTCATTCTGTACTCAAAAAGGAAGCAGTGTAACTTTTGTGGAGGGTTCACTGTATTTTCATAGGGGTTGCATCCCTGCTTTAAGTTCTAAATTAAACTTTTGCTATGGAGCCATGACCAGTGCCTCCCTGATAACCTCAGAGCACTCCTGTCAGACAGGTAAAATATTGAGCATTTGTATATTATGCCCTGAAATTCTGTTAAGTATAATTATCTCAATAGTATAATGAAACGGGGAGCTGAGCATAATGAATACAAAGACATCGCAGCATGACCACTCAGCAACTTCCATACCAACAGCCGGCTCCTGCAACTTGCTTCAGCACCTTCTACAAGAAGCTGTGCACCCTCAACTCCCACTTAGGTGAATGAGAGCTGAGGGAACTCTGCAGCAGCGGCCCCTAGCACCACATCTTCCATCTCGCTGTGAGAGAACCCAGAGCACGTGACCATGATAAATAAGATTAAGGCAGAGTTATGTTACTCTGAACATAGACTGGCATTTTCACTCTCCTCTAAAGTGCCAGTCCCTCTGGGTCCTAGACATGAATGCATTGAACTGAGAGACCCTGTCTAAATGTGCAAAGAGACGAGAGACAAAAGAGGTAGCAGTGCCCTGTGGAACTTTTCTACCTAACCACATATTTTAAAATTATATACTCGGAGTGTCAGCTGATCAGTGGGATCCAGAGTGCTATTGTTGGAGTTTGGGCATGAGGCCAAACAATGAAGGGTTGATTTCCAGACCTAGTAGAGACATGTAATTAACCTAGTAGGATTTGCTTCATTACCCCTGTCTATTCCAACCACCAGCAGAGCAGAGGCAGGTGTGATATTTGGTTTGCCACTAATCTCTGAGCTCTCATACCCACCCTTCTGCCAAAATTTATTTCCTCTTACACACACCCAAAAAATACAATGGAGAACAACCCATGATAGAATACAGGCGCACTGCCTGCACAATTTGGGACATACTGCTGAATTCCATGAGGCTTTTCTAGCATATCTATCAGGATTGTTAAATGTGCAATGTAGTAAGAGTAATTGAGTTCTTTAAATTGAAAGAGAGCACTTTTTTTTTTTTTTATTCAAGCCGCTGCTCATTATTAGCCAAGACTTTCACAATTCATCTTTCCTTATAATCTTTGTTCCTTTCAGAGGAATCCCTCTCCTTCTCTCCTACGTAAACATCTGACAGAAGGTAGAAAAGAACCAGGTAGGGAATAGTGTATTCTGAAAGAAGCAGCATGTACTCTAGATGATCCTGATCTCCCCGATCACTTACCATCAAGTTGACAGAATGCTGAAGTTGCTGAAAACAAACTCTTTCCTAAGGGATTTCATATTTATTGCACAATGATCCAAATGTCTACAGCCTACTCGAGTTGGAGAGATTTATAAACTGTCTTCTCTGGGCCAGTCAAAAGAATTGAGGGGTTTGTTGGCATTCCGGAAAGGAATGCTGTGTTAACCTGTATCCTGCCCCTGTATGTTAAAAAGAATGGACAAGAGCCACTGTTTTTCTTAAATCAATCCAAATTCTGAATATCTACCATGCATGGGACCCAGAGTCAAAACTGGCATAAAACAGCATAGCCTTCAGGAATCTAGGCCAATATACAATAATTAAGAATCTGGCCTGGTGGGTTTAGATAACAAATTACCTGTATCCTTGTTAATGACTTTTCACTTCACTTTAGTAATGTTAACCTAATTTTCAGCTTGTAGCCCAGTTAATATATTTATCTTTCATTCTACCAACATTGAGTGTGATTTGCCACTGTTGTTCTAGTCTTCCATTAGTGTAACTTATTGAATCAGGACTGTAATCTCTAACCACTAATCAGATTGGTATTACATCATCAGATCATTGTTCACTGATAACATTTTTAAAATAATTAAACTTAAGGCAGGGAGCAACAATGTATTCATCCACGATGATAAGGTTCTGTCATTCTAGAGCACCAGCATCAAGTCAGATGATTATATCTAAATTATTTATTTACTGTAACTCAGCCATCATAAATCAGTTTTTAAACATCTCAACCTCGCTTCAACATTTATTTTCCACAAATATGTATGTTTTCCCTCAAGCTTATTCAGTGAAAGTGTTATTTTCTGTTGGAGCATGGCTTTGGACATTATAAAACCAGATTTTCAAAGTAAGGTGCAGTCATATGCAGACGTTAGCACACACTTACTTATGCACACATATCCCTGATATGATGGTGTATATCAAATATATGTGCACTCACGTTGCATAACTGCATGTATAAATTGAGTGCCACTTCCTTTACTTGAAAATTGATGCATTTGAGATTCTAGAAGCACAGTAGTATCTATATTAATAGTTACCTTGCTTACATTGTTATTTAGATTCCAGTCGCATCCAGAATGTCCTAGTCTCTTTTCATGATGAAGACACAGTCCCAGCCCCGTTCTTTGTTTTAATATGAAAACTATAAAAACTGGGGTCTAGTTCTTCCCAGTATCAAAATAACACTGACTGTTTATTATACCCCAAAATCTTTTCTATCATTCTGTTTTTCTGTTGTTTGTTTGTTTTTTTAGTAAACTTTTCAGTATTTGTGAGGAGTGTCAAATTAACAACCCTGAAGACTGAACTCATTTATCTAAAGAACAAGTAAAGAATAGGTAGTGGCAAAGCAAGTTTTGCCACATCTCCCCTGACAAAGTACCTTCGTTGAGGGGTTCAGATGCTGTGGGAATGGGGCTTAGTGAGGTGGGGATCCAGGTGCAACTGGTTGGGGCTCAGTGGGGTGGGGATCCGGGTGGCTTGTTGGAGTGGTCCAGGTGCAGGGGAAGTGGGGTTCATCAGCGTGGTTCTGAGTGCGGGAGGTGAGGTTCGGCAGGAGGGTCTGGGTATGCACAGGGGTTGGGTGGATGGTGGAGCAGCTCCCTGTACAGGGATCCTTCCCCCTGCAGCTGAGGAGCAATGAGTGCAGAAAGTGGGGGGAGGAGGTTTGCAGAGCTTCTTGCAGTGGGGAAGGGGGGAACTAGGGGTGGGTCTGACCCAGCCCCGGATGCCATGCAGGGGAAGAGGAAGTCCCGTCTTCCCCAGCTCAGCTGTGACTAGCAATGGAGCCCATTGCAGGGTAGGAGCCACCAGCTGGGTCTTTCCCAGTCCTGCTCCGTGCCCCACAGTAATTTACCTCTCTGCTGGCTGCCCTGGGCATCCAAAACATACTGCTGGGGAGGATTGCATGACTGCTCTTGTGGCTTCCGTTTGCTTCCCCGTCAGAGAGTCATTTTTCTGTGGGGGACATAAATTCTGCGCATTACTTTGTCAAGATCTAACTTGGTTTTTCATGTACTGCACTTCAACAGTCCTAAAGGAAATGGCTTTTTCAAAGCTATTACCATTTCATGGTCGATGTACTGTACAGTGAGCGTACTCTGTGGTTCTGTATCAAGGTTTGGTTTCAGTGTCTTATTGGAAATTACAATGCAACATCAATGAGATATTGCACTATTGCCCTGCCAGCTTCAGAACACACACACACAAAAATTAAAAATACATGATGTATGCTTGGTTTATTGATTCAGGAAAGCACTTAAGCTTGTGTTTATTTTGAAGCATGCTGTGATATTACTTACGTGGTTAAAGTTAAACTCTGCTGAATCTCCCATCATTTTTTAAAATTCCAGAAATGTCCCCATTACTAAACAGCATCTTACTGTATTTCTTCCTTGAGATAAACTTTTTTTTTTCCAAACTGTACCCACACAAAAAAAGAACCAAAGTTGACTCCAAAGTGATTTTAAAAGTCTCTAAGTTATAAAGATCTAAAAAAAATCTAGCTTTGTTGTAGCAAGAACAGCCAACCTTGCTAGAGGGATCAGGGTTGCCACATTACCCTAGATTTTTCAGTGAGCATTTATGTTGGTTCTTTTCACCTTGGTATAATTAGAATGGGTTCACACTTATATTAAATAGATAGTCTTCGTTTAATATGAGGGATTTCTAGAGACACTGGATTTTATATGTTTGAGACTGCCATTATAGCTACCATTGTAGGTAGTGGTTGCTGTTCTAGTAAACTTGCATTTTCTAATATAAGATCTTAATCTCTCTTCCTGATTTTTTTGTTTGTTTTTTGTTGTTGCAGACCATCCACCTGTACTAAAAGTTGATGACAGACAACGGCTTGCTAGGATACGGAGAGAGGAACTGGAAAAGCAGTTAGGTGAGACATAACGTTATTTAGCAGCTATTATTTTCAGGATTGTACTTTTTGGGTAGAAGTACCTAATAGTACAATATGCTATCCCTAGCAGCATAAGGAAAAATCATGTTTTAAATATGCAATATTGTTCTTTTAGACATCTCATTACATCTTGAGGGTAGACCTGGTTTTCATGCATATTCTGTTATTTGCCATTACTGATCCTATTACATGTGTCTTAAAGCTCTTTATAGTATTGAACTAAATGGGCCAAATTCTGCTCTCATTTACATCAGTATAAGTGAAAATTGTTCCACCGATTTCTTCTATGCACGTTCTCCAGACTTAGAGCAGAAATTTTCCTAATATGTTGAACACAATCCTGTGTTGTACATAAAACATGATAGCAAATTATGTCAATGTATAGATTGAATTTTAGATATCAGTGTGGTTTTTATTTGTGTTTTTTTTACTTGATCAGATTCTTTTTCTACTTCAGTGCATCTGTTCATGACATTAAAGTAATAATGCGTGCATGCACAGTACTCTTAACCAGACTATCCAGATAAATATTTACGCCAAGGTTAATTGACAAGCAGCTATTTTTGATCTTGATGTAGAATAGCAAAACAAATTACAGGCTATAATCTTTGTATTTTTCTTACACAAGATTGCTAATAATAAATCACTTTTTTTTAAATAATTTCTTATTTCTGTGAGAGTAAAGTCACACCACTGAAGTCATCAAAATGGAGCTTAAGTGGTGCACAGGCCTTGTGCTAATCTGAATTTCACCCATTGCATATTGGCCCAAATTCGGCTCCCATTCAGAACACTAATCTTGATGGTGTTACTCCATATTTACACTAGTATAAATGAGAACTGAATTTGGCCCATTCATATATCATAAAGGTAAAAAGATTAATAAAGATTTGTATGGCTAATAACAGTTGCATGTATTGACCCATTTTTTTCAAAGCAGCCTGTTGTCGGTGTTCTCAGTTGATAATTTTTTCTGTAAGTTTCGGCATTTCATGTTTTTCCTCTGCTAAATGAAACTGAGTGATAGCTGTGAAATCTAAAAGTTTAGAAAAAATTAGAATAAATTTTTAGGTCCATGCAAAAGTCACAAAATGTTTTGCCATTTCATTCCAGAGAATTTTGCATCCGACAAAAAGAATTTGCTTAGCTTTCTCATTTATACATAGAAAAAAAAGTGAGAAGCCAATTCAAATGTGGTGGTCGTGAATTCTTGAATGGCAGCGTGTCATTCATTTTCTGGGGGCTTTGGTGTAATGTCTGAAAACTTAAGTCTCTGGTATGTTCATATCAGGGTATATAGATAAACTGTTACACACCACACACTCCGTTGTCTGGGGCATCAAATGCAGGTACAAGAGACAGAAGTCCGTCAGTTATTCATCCATTGCATTGCAACTGCATCTATGCAGCAGATTAAATGCAGTCTGTGCTTTTTTGGAAATTGCACATATGTAGTCTGGTACCCTGCTGAACTCTGACATGCTCCCTCTCTTGTTTAAAAAAAAAAAAAAAAAAAAAAACTTTATCTTGAGCAGCACTGAGCACCCACAATTCCCATTACCTTCACAGACGCTTAGGAGTTGCAGATGCTCAGGATTGGGCCTAGCAAATGAAAATCCAAATAAAATCAAGAGCCAGGATTTTTCTCAGCTTGGCATTAAACAAGAGGGGACTGCAGGGAGCTATGTTGGAATTTAGGCCAGGCAAGACACACACAATAAAACCCTTCATAGCAAACACCAATTTACAGCAGAGTCAAAAAAACGGGCAGAATTTAGCCAAGAAAGGATATACACAATTGCGCACACACCCAGCCTCTGCAGCAGTAGCTGGAATAGCAGCCACACAGTAAGGATATGTCTCCACTTGGAGCTGGGGGTGTGATTCCCAGTTCAAGGAGATATACCCTCACTAGCTCTCACTGAGCTAGTACTCTAAAAACAGAATGTAGTTGCCGCAGCACAAACGGGGAGGAACTAGCTACCCTGAACATCAGGGCCAGCTCTAACTCTTTTGCCGCCCCAGGCAAAAAAAAAAAGCGCTGCCCCGCCATAACACCCAGCACCCCCCCCCCCCGCGCCCCCCCCCCCAAACCCCCGGCCTCCCCCCCGAGTGCCGAGCCACCGAAACCCCTGCCCCCAGCGCCGTGCCGCACCACCGAAACCCCCCTTCCCCCGAGCGCCGGGCCAAACTCCCCCCACCCCCAGCGCCGCGCTACCCAAACCTCGAGGGCTGCGCCAGGCCACACAACCCCAGCTCTGCACCACGCCAACCCCCACCCCTCCCCCCCAGTGACGCACCGCCGAAGCCCCCACCCCCACCGTGCCGCGCTGCTGAAACAAAAACAAACGAACAAAAAAACCTCGAGCGCTGCCCAACCGAACCAAAAAAAACCAAAAAACCCCGAGCACCCCCACCATCCCAAGATTGGCCGCCCCTTCCAAGGTGCCGCCCCAAGCACATGCTTGGTCGGCTGGTGACTGGAGCCGGCCCTTCTGAGCATGTACCCAGTGTCTCTGACAAGCACACAGTCCTGGCAGCTAGTCTCTCTCACTACTGCCGCTATCCCCTGCTTTTAACATGCTGACTTAATCCGAGCTAGTGTGAGTATGTCTCCTTGAGCTGGGGATGGTGCTTCTGTGCCTGCTGAACATTGAAGGCGTTTTCCCTGATGCAGTGTTAGGACCAGGTGGATCACCTTAACTTGTTAGCTGCCTTCTGTTCACTAATTTTGGGTTTCTTCCTGTTTCTCCTCTTTGATGGAGAGACTTCCGAGAAGCATGCCCATTTATATCCAGGAGAACTTGCACATCAAGACTTTGGCAATATTCTCATCTCCTCTGTGGTCAAATGTCACCCCAGCAACTGGCTAAGCAATGCATTCCTAATTACTTGGTCCTCGTTGTTGGTTACATTTGGTAAATTAAACCTAAATTACTCTGCAGCCGCTCTTGAAGGTCTGCAGGCAGAACCGTAAGGTTGGTAGATGGCTAGTGTGCAGGATGTGTCTATGGGGCCTGGCTCCCCGGCTCCAGCTGCTGACACTTAATAGCTGTGTTTCTATTGGAGAAATATATTTTTCTTTTGTGAATATAGAATCACAACTGCTGCTGCTCTTGCTGGCCCTCTCTATGTTGTGAGCTATGCCTTCGGTGCCGCAAACAGAGCATGAGAACTCTGATCTGCCTGTGTGTGCTATTGAATATACCCTTTATAAAACGACATACTCAATCAGAATATACCATCTCTTATGTAGCTTTAAAAAAAAAAAAAAAGTTGTGTGGAAATGTGGCCTTTAGCTGACTTTGAGCACTGTTCATTTGGATGCAAAGACCTTGATTTTCTGCTTAGTAAGAGGGATGGAAAACATAATTCTATAATCCTTTCACAATTTAATTAGAGTAACTCTCCTTTTAAACTAGTAAGCACAATTGCAACTGTTCATTTTGGCCGGTAAGCCTAACTTCAGTACCAGGCAGATTGGTTGAAACCATAGCAAAGAAAAAAATTATTAGATGTAGATAAACATGACCTGTTGGGGAAGAGTCAACTCAGATTTTGTAAAGGGAAATCATGCCTTACCAAATTCAATTAGAATTCGTTGAGGGAATCAACAGACATATAGTGTATTTGGATTTTCAGAAAGCCTTTTACTAGGTTCCTCGTCAAAGGCTGTTAAGCATACTAAGCAGTTATGGGATGACAGAGAGAATCATTTTATGGATCAGTGACTGGTTAAAAGAGAGGAAACAGAGTAGGAATAGACAGACAGTTTTCACAATGGAGAGAGGTAAATAGCAGTCCCCCAATGATCTGTACTGAGACCAGTGCTGTTCAATATATTCATAAATGATCTAGAAAAAGGGGTGAACGGTGAAGTGACAAACTTTGCAGATGATACACAATTTGTTAAAATTGTTAAGTCCAAAGCTGACTGTGAAGATTTACAAATGGATCTCGCTAAACTGGGTGACTGGGCAACAAAATGGCAGATGAAATGCAACATTGATACGTGCAAAGTAATGCATATTGGGAAACATAATCCCAACTATACATGCAAAATGATGGGTTCTAAATTAGCTGTTACCACCCAAGAGAGAGATCTTGGAGTCATCGTGGATAGTTCTCTGAAAACATCCACTCAGTGTGCAGCAGCACTTAAGAGCTAACAGAATGTTAGGAACCGTTAGGAAAGAGATAATAAAACAGAAAATATCATTATGCCGCTATATAAATCCATTATACGCCCACACCTGGAATACTGCAGGCAGTTCTGGTTGCCCCATCTCAAAAAAAAAAAAAAAATTAGAATTGGAAAAGTTACAGAGAAGGGCAATGAACATGATTATGGGGATGGAACATCTTTCATCAGAGGAGAGATTAAAAAGAGTGGGATTGTTCAGTTTAGAAAAGAGACGACTAAGGGGGGATATGATAGAGGTCTATAAAATTATGACTGGTGTGGAGAAAGTAAATAAGGAAGTGTTGTTTACTCCTTCTCATAACACAAGAACTAAGAATCACCTGGTTAAATTAGGCTTTAAACAAACAAAAGGAAATACTTCTTCACACAACACATGTGGAACTTGTTGCCATGGGATGTTGTGAAGACCAACATTATAAATGGGTTAAAAAATAATTAGATAAATTCATGGAGGATAGGTCCATCAATGGCTAGTAGCCAGAATTTTCAGGGATGCAACCCCATGCTCCGTATGTCCCTAAACCTCCACCTGCCAGAAACCTCTGGCTCTGGCTGCTCTCAGAGAAAGGATACTGGGCTAGATGGACCATTGATTTGAGCCAGTATGGCCAAGCTTATGTTCTTAAGTTATGGCATACAGAATGACAGGCAAAATAAAAAAGCAACAAAGACAAAGGAAGAAAGCAAGAACAATTAGATGGATCCATCTCTAGTTGGCTGCAGTGTGGCTCCTCAGCAACACAGGCTACTTCAAGCACAGCAGAATTTCAAATCGAGTTCAAGGTCTCGGTTCTTATCTTCAAGGTACTCCAGGCCTTGAGCTCAAGATATCTAAAATACTGCCTAAAGCTCTGGGATATGAAGACCATGGTGATTAACTCTGTTCCCCGGCACATGGGAACTCTGTACAATAAGGGTTAAACTCGTCTGTGCAGGCAACAGAACTTTCTCGGGGCCAATCCAAGATTGTGGAATGAACTCCCACAGGAACTAAGGACCTTCACAAACCTCACCACCTTCTAGCCTAAGTGCAAAACATATTTCTGTAACTTTGGTTTCTGTAACATAAATACATAGCGACACATGTATTAAACAACCCTAGTAGACAAGACACTTCACTGCATGCTTTTCTCCCTCTGGAGAGAGGAGGAGAGAACAAACACATGACAAATGTTAGTCTCATTGCTTAATGCACTTCTAGAAGGTGCAGATACTATAGTGATGAGTATGCTCTAAGAACCTATTTGGGATAGAATAGTCATCTGTCAAGCTTCTTCATTCTCCATTCTGCTCCTATTTTTGGATATCTGTCTAGGCAATCGCTCTCAGAGGTGTTGACATAACAGAGTCTTCATTCTTTCCTCAGTAACAATGCCAGCCTGTAAAGGTTTTTCTTTCATAAGAAAAGTCAAAATCCAGTCTATACATCCTGGGCCACAATACTGATTTCTTTTGTCAAGAGGGAAGTTAGAGACAGGCCCACAGCTTAGGAAAAAACTCAAGAAAAAGAAACAGAAGAACAAGTTGTAAGAGAGATACTGTTTTAATACTTCACAGAAAATGTTTCAAAAATATTCAGTTTGCTTGTACAGTTTAAGGAACATCACAGCCTTGTTTTGATGCGGTGAGGGATAAATTGACATTCAAGGTAAAATCAAAACTACTTTCAAAGTTATTTTGTATGTTAAAATTTTAGCCTCGTATTTTGGTAACACAATGAATCTTTTCCCCTTCCTCCACTTAACATAAAATGTATATGGTTGACCTATCTGTGATCAGATATGGGAAGGGCTCATTTAGAATATCAAAAACTGGAACTAGAAATCAGTTCCCAGGCTGCACAATTGAGAGGATTAATAAGGCAGTAGCTTAGTCAAACTATAAGTCTGATTCTCCTCTGAGCCTGGTGTAAATTAGGAGTACCTGCATTGAAATCACCTGAGTCAAACTGGGGATTTAAGAGGAAAATCAGGTCCTATGGCACATACAACAGAACAAATTCTCTCTGATGGCTGTTCCTGTATTATAACGATTAACTAATATTAATGTGAGGCTTAATTAGAATTTCAAACACTGGAAAACAAAACACTTTAGTCAGTACAAAAGCATTGAGAATCTCAAAAACTGGGGGAAGGGGGAACACATGCTGGTCCAGATCATCAGCTGACAAGGTCTTTCGTTAAGTATCAGTGGGGTAGCCTTGTTAGTCTGGATCTGTAAAAAGCAACAGAGAGTCCTGTAGCACCTTTAAGACTAACAGATGCATTGAAGCACAAGCTTTTGTGGGTGAATACATCTTATGCTCCAATACATCTGTTAGTCTTAAAGGTGCCACAGGACTCAAGATCTTTTGTTGTTTTTCTTGCTCCCCTGATAATTTTCAGAATGGTCTTTCCAGCAAATCAGAGTGGGCAGGCCCAAAGGAGCACCCCCAAATGTGCTCAGGTCCATTCCTCCAGCTTCTATCCCTTTCTTCTCTTGTGTGCGTTTTTGTCTCTTGCCTTTTCAGTTTGCTTTGCTGCTGCTGTGACTGGTAAATGTCCACTTGCAGGGCCTAACTAGTGATGTGCATGCAAGTGAGCTGCCTCAAGGACAGAGTATGAGCTTTTGACCTCATACTGGTATCGGAGCCAAGAAGTGCCACAGCCTGTCAAGAAAACAGTAAAAGTGAAACAAGGTTTTTGCCAACTCATGCTTTTATTGCAAGTCTCACAATATCTTGTACTCTTCTTAAAGCTCTCCTATAAGAGGAGAATCTCAGCTTTCGTTTTTTTTAAAAAGTAAGTTTCTAGCTCTTATGGTTACAGAGAAAAGCCTAAAAATGTAACCCAAGGTCATGCTGAAGGCTCAGACACCAGAAGGCAAATAAAAACACACAATTTATTGTTGTTTTAACGATGTTATGATTTTTACGCCATTCATCATTTTTGGGGCCTGACTCATGGTTTTTGAATGCTTGGGGTTGGCAGTATTGGAAGAATAGACACTGTTGCTATTTTTGTTGTTGTTTTACATGGATTGTGATTTTAATTGTTGGGCAAGGCACATATAGGCATTAGGTAGGCTTCTTTTTTGTGTTCTTATGTCAAATCAAAATAAATGCAATAAATGCACAAAGTAAACGGAAAAAAGATTACATTTCTCTACTATCTTTGTTATAGTAATCTTTACATGTTGCTTGTAACAATAGTTGGTACAGATTTTCAGATAGGAATGTGATTTTTCAAGTTGACAGTATTCCTTTAAGAGACATCAAAATGCTGTATATTTGCTGGATTATGCAAGACTTGTCTGTCTGAGATGGAAGTTTCTTCTGCTCTCTGGTGATATCCTGAAGATTTTCCTGTTTACAGAATTCCACCTGAATTTTCAAAGCCCAATATTATGGTCAATGACCTTTCCGTTAAGGAGGACAGAATGGGGCTTTTAGCAACAGTGCCATTCATCAATCAGCTATCAAGATACACATAGAAAGTGACATGAAGTGCTCTCTACCTCTCTTTATAGCCAACAATTTTCCAGGTGTGTGTGTGTGTGAGAGAGAGAGATACAAAATTACTACAGCTTACTCTGGTTAGCTGTTGCATTCCAATCCTATGGGAGAGTCAACTGGGTTCTGCCTGCCTTATGAATCATGGACAGGATTGCTAAATTACAGATTCAAGGCCAAATTCTGCCCTTATTCACACCTAAGTGACTGTATTTACCTCTGCATAGAAAGCAATGAGATTTGCACAAATGTAACAGAGGGCAGAATTATTTAGTTATGGTCAGGATGCACAAACCAGACAGAAAACAGACTCGCTCTCAGATCTCAGATTGAGTTTGCAATTGTGGCAGTTGGAAATCCCATCTTTTAAACTTCCAGATGAATTTTGCTCATCTTGCAAGTCATTAAGTCACAATCATTATGAAAGCCCATCCATGATATCATTTTTTATATACATGCAATGTTCAGAGTAGAACTGCACTTTCGGTACCTATATTACGTGATATAGAGCTGAACCTAACTTTTCAAGCTCTGAACAAAGCATGCATTTTCATCAGTTTGATTCTAGGTATCCAGCAGAAGGCCCTAGAAGAGCCTCAGGTTGACCTAATGGTCACTAAATTTTAGAAAAATGGGTCAAACACACTCTCCTTCATGTTGCTGAAGATATTAAAAAAGCCTGGCTTTCCCAAACAGAATCCATGAATGAGCTGCTGTGATTTGCTTTTACATCTTCTACTCAACTTTTCCAAAAGCACTTTAAATGCCAAAGAAATGCTTTGTGCACTTGAAGTCTGAAAAGAGTCCAGCGTGTCTCAGCAACTTCACCAAATAATTGAGCGTTTCAATAGAAACGTTATAGTTAAGAGTGTGCAAGAACTTTCACTCTCAGCCTATATTGAGATGGAAAATCCTCCTTCCAGGCTGCAAATTGAAAGGAATAAGAGCAAGAAGACATTCAATGAAAGTGAAAGACAACAGGGTTGAAACCAATAAAAACAAATACTTTATTACACTTTATTCCACATGCATAAATCAGCATGTGGAACTTGTAAGATAGTACCCAGGACAAAAAATTCATAGGATTCAGTTAACATTAGATATTTAAAAGGGTGTTGAGAACATCCACGCTTTGGATGAGAATTTAAAAAATAAAACACCTGTAAATCCTCCTGCACCTGGTCATAAGCCAACTGCTAATTTAGGGGAAAAAAATCTTATGGCCTCTTGTTCTATAATTGTGCACTATAATATTTCTTGACCTTTCTCTGAATAACTGGTATTCGCCACTGTGAGAGTCAGGATACTGGACCAAATGGAAGATTGGCTAGATACAGTATGGTAATTCGTTGTTCTTAGATTCTTATCAATTAAGGACTCTTTTTTTTTAAGATGACTGCTTTCATGCTGTACAAGCTGGAGTTTCTGAGTGAGGTAGAGTTTTTTTGGTCTGCCCTAGGGGGAGTGAGAAACAGTAATAGTCCAACCTGGCATTGACCAAAAAATGAAGCTAACCGTGATTTTGCTGATGTTATGTTACGAAAGAGGGTGGTCCTTTTGGATCCTGCCAAATTCTGGTGGATACACTAGGCTTGCAAGAACTCCTTGTTCTATTACAAGTGTTCCAAGTGCTCGGATGCTGGAGTCGTCATCATATGTAATTGCTTAGATAGATGTTGTCAGTCAGAATCTGAATCAGTTTTGCGTCAGCAATGTTCTAGCTTTTTACCTTTCCATTTTATCTGCTGCAGTTTGTCAGTGGATCATGGTGATCTGTGAGGGATTAGGAAAGAGGAGAGCTTTGGAGTCAGAGTATAGATGACTGAGGAGAACAAAGGTCTGTAGTTTCAATAGACTGTCAGCATGTTAGTCTTGCGGCTTCACTGTCTTTCTCCTTCTCATTCTGGATCCAGGAGTAGAGCTGATCCAAAATTTTCCAGTGAAATACTGATTTGATGAGCCTGAAATGTTCGACCCATGGGAACCCTGCAGGGATTCCTGGTGAGCTCCCGGAGACCCCACTGATTCCATGATCCAAAGCTCTGGGTCAGACCCGCCATGCCTGGGCTTCCAGGGTTTCCAGACACCCTGCTGTGGAGCCAGGAGCCTGGCAGTCCTGACAGCCCTAGGGGATCCAGCTCTGGCGATGGCTCTCTGGACTTCCAGGCACTCAGCTCTTTGACAGGAAGTTGGGAAGCGTTAGGGGCACTGACTCTAGGTGGGGCTTGGCTCCTGGCTCCACAGCTGTGAGCCTAGAAGCCCTGAGAACCCTGGCTTCAGGTGATGTTCTCATGGCTTCCAGGCTCAGAGCTGCAGAGCTGGGAAACACCATGTGTTTCAGAATTGAATTTTTTTCACGTTTTCTGTTTTGGTTTGAACTAAACTGAATTTTTTCTTCAGTTGTTTTGGGTCAGCCCCTCTCCTCCCCCCCTCCAAAGCCTCTGCTTCTGCTTGGAGGAAAATCTAGCCAGATAGTAGATTTGTGACATCTCCTAAACCTACTCATACACTGGTCACCAGATTGAGTGTGTGCTCGGGTAAGTGCGTGGGGACAGAAGACAATCTGAGATTGATCTGTGTGAGTTTGTCATCCATGAGATTTCTATCTCTTCAGTTTATTTGCATTGGGGCTGGGATGTTAGCCCATACCTCCTATTAACCAGACTTTTTTCCAGAATGGGGCACAAGCAGGTGTTTTCCTCTACTGTTTCTGAACTCTGGCTTCCCAGCTGCTGACAAATGAACATGTGTTCCTGAAATGGCATTTTAAATTGCTTTGTGTTGAGGAATGTTTCATTTTGAGCGTGACATACAACAATGCTTTTTTGATGTGGCATTTTATAAATTGATGTGGAATTGCTTCATTCCCAAATGGAGAGCTCAGCATCCCCCAGTAATGGATGAGTGTATTGTGTATTCTTTCATGAAACATTGTTTTGAGTTTACAAGTAAATTGGAAGAGGCATTTTGCTTTCATCTGTATATGCGTCCATCAATATTATTATTTAGAAACTGCCTGTTGACCCACAGTCTTTGAATGTTGATATTTGTGTGTTACGTTACAACAAAGCCATAACTTCTGTGCTGGCAAACAGGCTGCATTTCTCAATGCAAAACCTAGATGTGACGTTACTTGTATCCTATGAACCTGAGCAAAGAGATGTCTTAACTTCTCTCCTATTGGAAGTTGCATAATGATTTATGTAACATGTTTAGCTCTTACTGCAAACTGGAATTGGGATTTTATTAATACCATGGCATTATGCTCCATTGTATTATTGTTGCTAAAGAAAAGAAAAACAAGCCCTTTTCCTAGAGCTAAAAGATTCAGTCCCTGTAGCTTTCAAGGATTTTTAAAATGGAATTCAGAACTTTCTGCCACAAGGTAAATTATTTCCTAGTTTAATAAGCCAAGGAACAATGTTAGAAGTTTTCTATATGATTTATCAATTGCCTTTATATTTTTAGCAACTTGAATTACAGGAGGTCACCTTCAATCAGTCTCCTAATGAGAACTAATCTAACTTGTTCAGTCTCCTCTGCTAAGATCAAGTGAGGTATCAGTTTAGTATCTTAAATGTTCTTTATCAGGGGATAATATCCTGCCCTTTCCGCGGGATTTAAGGCTCTAATAAGTCTTTTCTATCTCTGAGTCTCAAGCATTTTGGTAGTTCTGTACTGTACCCTATTGTGACAACTGTAGTCTTCCTTGAGGTATAATGTCCAGCTCTATATGTGCTTCTGCAATCAGAGTGAAAGTTTGACTGTTCTGGATAAAAGTATAAATGCTTTTCTATCTCTGAGTCTCAAGCCACAGCTGGCTGCTGCAGCCTGGTGAGGGCACGTGAGTGCTTTAATGTGGCTTGTGTAGTTGCGGCGCAGTGCTGGGAGAGCGCTCTCCCAGTGCTCTAAAAAAACCAGCTCCATGAGGGGCGAAGCTACCAGCGCTGGGAGCGCGGCTCCCAGTGCTGGTGCACTGTCTACACTGGCACTTTACAGCGCTGAAACTTGCAGTGCTCAGGGGGGTGTTTTTTTCACACCCCATAGCGAGAAAATTGCAGCGCTGTAAAGTGCCGGTGTAGACAAGCCCTTTGTTTCCTCCAGAGAGAATCTAGTACTTAAAAGTGAAAAAGCCTCCAGCCTGTCAGACCTATTAGCACAACATTGAAACTGTTAAAGAGCCATGCAAGTGGTAATGAAGCCATTTAAGAGGCATTTCCAACCCCCAGGTATATACTGTCAGTTTCTGAATTTACTGACAAAACCAGTTGTGCATGACTTTAATATTTACTCAGAACAGGTTAGTCTACAGGACCTTAGTTTAAAATTTGCTTTAAAAATATTTCATTAGTGTGTTGCTGAAGATTATAAAATCACATCTCTAAAAAAATCCTTGCACAGATTTTTAGATGCACAATTTGATTATTCATCTTTAGCCTTAAATGCTTGGATCTTCAGACATATAGTTTTTTTAAATAAATCCTTCAAAAGACCACCCTTATCTAAAATACACATGCAAGCCCGGGCTGCCGTCGGGCAGAGGGGCACCAGTTTAATAATACTGCCTAGGGACCCATAAATCCTATGGATGGCCCTGCCAGAGGAGATTGTAGGGGTGACTAAAAGACTAGTTTCAAAACAAGCTGGTGCTTGGGGCGGCACATTTTTAGGAGCGGCATTCTGGCGCGGGCCATGCCGCCCCTAAAAATGTGCCCCGGCTGCCCTAACTCACCTCTGCTGCTGCCGCCCGCGCACCGATGCTCGCCCTCCCTCCCAGGCTCTCAAACCCGGGAGGGAGGGGGAGACCCCGAGCGGCTGCGGCGCGCGAAACAGCTGATTCGCGTGCCGTGACCGCTCGGGATCTCCCCTTCCCTCCTGGGTTTGAGAACCTGGGAGGGAGGGGGAGCAGCGGCGTGCAAATCAGCTGTTTCGCGCTGCGGCCGCTCGGGATCTCCCCCTACCTCCCAGGTTTGAGAGCCTGGGGGGGTGGTGGGGGGAGACCCCCAGTGGCCGCGGCGCACGCACTGCTTCTCCCTCTCCCTCCCTCCCCTCTTTCCCTCCCTCCTAGGCTTGAGAGCCTGGGGGGGAGGAGGCAGGGCTGGGGATTTGGGGAAGGGGCGGAGTTGAGGCAGGGCCGGGGGTGGGGTAAGAAAAAAACGGGGGGGCGGGGGGGAAGCAGCCAAAATTGTTTTTGCTTGGGTTGGCAAAAATCCTAGAGCCAGCCCTGAGAGTAGCAGCCGTGTTAGTCTGTATCCGCAAAAAAAGAACAGGAGTACTTGTGGCACCTTAGAGACTAACAAATTTATTAGACCATAAGCTTTCATGGGCTACAGCCCACTTCTTCGGTGTGAAGGAGTTTACACCCAGTTTAGCACCTGGAAGTCTGTCTCTCTCTTACTGAGCCAGGGGATAACATGGTGACTCACAGCTCTGGGCACTCCAACAAAGTGTTACATGATCTCATTATTTTTGCTTACTTTAAAAATAACCATCTTGGTTGGCTCTGTCATCTGCTGAGTCTTTTCTGCTTTTTAATTAAACTTTTTCATTCTGCGATGTTTCAGCTAGCATTTTTCCACACTCCACATTTATGCAATTAATATAACTGAACTTTTATAAAACAGAACTAACCATTGACAGGAACAGTGCCACTGTCCATTGGATGAGTATGCAGTTTTCTTTAAAATATGCCTAAATACCATTCGTGTGTGTAAAAGCAGCAGAGAGTCCTGTGGCATTTTATAGACTAACAGACGTATAGGAGCATGAACTTTCGTGGGTGAATACCCATCCGAAGAAGTGGGTATTCACCCATGAAAGCTCATGCTCCTATACGTCTGTTAGTCTATAAAGTACCACAGGACTCTTTGCTGCTTTTACAGATCCAGACTAACACGTCTACCCCTTTGATATTTGTGTGTGTGTGTGATCTTAATAGAACACACACATGTGATTATGCAAATTTAAGATTTTTAAGAATATTTTGTGTATTTTGGTTATTTGGGAAAATAATACATTAGTGGGACATAATCTACTCAAATTTGGCTCCAAATTTCTGACAGTTGGTTTTAAACAAAAATAATTCTCTTCTAGTTGGTGTTTGCAACCCAAACTTTGCTATATTGAGCATGTGGAAATGAAATGGACTATAAACAAAAGTGACAAAGTGGGTGAGAGTTATGTCTTTTATTGGACCAACTTCTGTTGGTGAGAGAGACAAGCTTTCGAGCTTATGCAGAGCTCTTTTTCAAGTCTCTCACCAACACAAGTTGGTCCAGTAAAAGGCACTAGTTCACCCATCTTGTCTCTCTAATACCTTGAGACCAACACGGCTACAACAGTGCATATAAACAAAAATGAAATTGAACATCAGCATCCAAACTGAAAGTGAACTGGATTTTTAAGTCTTTTGATTATAATAATCTCAGGTGGTAGTATAGCACAGGTAAAGAAAGTTCTTTAAAATGATTTTAACTTGTGAGTATTCCTTTAATATTTCTTTTCATCCAAAGAATCCTACATCTCTCCATATTTTGACTGCACTAATCCTAGGTCGGTACTAATCCTGTTTTATCCCAACTACTTTTCTTCCAACCAGGGGCCACTAAGTGGGCTCTCTTCTGGCCCCATCAGCAAAAGCTAGCATAATTATTATTTTATTTGAATTAATTTTGTAATGAAATGATAAACAAGAGAAACATTTATAAGTATTTTTTCTAGAGTATGTGTCTAAGTTTCAAATCAGTTGGTGCGATTAAAACCTGGACATTGTACTGCTTACAGCTCATAAATGTATTGCAGTATGTATTGCATTTCTTATTCTTAATGTGGGGAATACCAGAAACACCACTGGCAAGGTAAATATTGTGTTGCCATAACAATAATATGTTAATTATACCCTCTGTAGTACAGATACAGAGGTAAAGTTTTTTGAGCTGGTGAGCAGTGGTGATTACTGTTTTGGTACAATAAAAAGGGAGGATTAATAACTGAGCAGACCTGGTATTCTTTCAGTAAGACTGTACAAAGTTAAATCCATCCCTAACCTTCGTCCCCCCTTATACTACTTTTGATCTGGATCCTTCACTGTAGCCATAAAGTACCTGGTGCACCTGAGGAGGGGGAGCACAAAGCCATCTTTGCATTCCCCTAATCATGGGGCTGTCCCAGCACTAGGTCAGTCTCTGGCATAAACAAAAGCATCCTGAATGCTATTCTTATCCATGCCAGCTACCAACGCTCCCATGCTCTGGCCATGCCCCCGTGCCAGAGACTGGAATGAAGGTTTGGTGTAGGATCGAGACCAGCTCTGCTCCATCAAAGGATCCTGCTACACAGGGGCCAGAAGATTGAGAGAGAGAGAGAGACTCTTTTTTGTTTTGTATTTGTACAGTGCCTAGCACTATAGGGCTCCGGTCCATGACTGTGACTCCTAGGCACTACCACAATCCAAATGATAATGACAATCTGCCAATTGTAGAGCAGCACTGCGGTGGGAGGTGGGTGCAAAATGCTGCAGCATACTGCAGGATCTGGATTATTCTTTCTTCTGCGTATACGAAGGTGTAAACTGCAAAGAGGAATGAAAAGTGGGATAAGCCTGCCAGCCTCTGTTAATAGCTTTTACTTTTTTAAAATTAGTATTCCATCTGGGAATTCCTCCTGAGATGTCCTACTTCACTGCAACTTCTAAAAATGTGCTGTTCTCCAACATCACTAAAATCAGAAACCTCATTGAAATTAGGGATCAGTGACATTAGAGAATGATTCATTCTGGGGTATGGTCAGACAGAGGAGCAGGAAGTGCCAGGAGGATTTCTGAGAGAAGAAAATATTTTTTTTTAAATGAGTTTAAATATTTCTGTGATGTGTCCCCCCACAGCCTGGTTAGTGGGGAGCATTCAGCATATCATCTGACATTAAATCAGCTGTAATTACAGCTTTGAAGTTCACCTTTCAATCAGTCAGCCAGCCATTTTGGTGGGTGATGAAATTTATCCATTTTTAGCCACAGTTAAAGAAACAGTGATGCATTTTATTGCTAATGTCACAGAAAGATGATCAGCGTCTAGGAGACAACATAGATTTTTGACAGCTGAGTTAAGGTAAAATTCTGTGAAGGCTTTCTGTAGAAGGCTTTTGCTGGTGTCAATCCTGTAAAGTCAGAATCGATAGAAAACTAGGAAAATACTGAATGCTAGAGAATGTCCACTCAAATAATCTGCTCATCTAAGATGGCTATCGAAACAGGAAATATTGGAAAAGACAGCCGTAGATTGGCCTGCCTCTGCATCAGTGGCAAACCAAGAGCCAGACATGTCAGTTGGGAGGCAGCAGGCCCCACCCTATTTGTGACAGAGCCATGGGAAAAGAAGCCTGGACTAAGTGGGTGGTGGGGACCTGAGAAGCTCAGAGGACAGTGGAGACTGTTTTTTGTTTCCCACTGCTTCCTTCCTGCAGTTTATGGACAACAGGAAGCTATGAGCTCTCATATGCCCACCCCTCCTCCTTATGCCCCCGGCCCCCAATGCCCCTGCTGAGTATATGCGCACTCTGTTGTCTGTGTGCATCTTTCCAAACAGTAGGTGAGCAAAACATTAACAGAAACCAACAGTTTAAAATAAAAAAAATGTGCAGGTGACTCAGGAGTAAATTAACCTCGCAAAATGAAATTAGGTCACTTTGGTAGAACTGACTTGTTTCAAACTGACAGTATCCCCTTAAGACCAACATGCTGACTGACAGTTTTCCGTCATTCCATTATGCTATAACTTCAGAACAAAGTACACAAATATGTGAGTTTCTGGGATTTGTCCTTTTCTGTCACAGCTTTAATGCTATGTCCACATACTTTTTGTATTTGGTCATTTTGAGCGGTGATGATACTACAACCAAATTTAAATACACTAAAAATTCAGCTAAACTACAAAACATCCTTATGAACCCTAAAAAGGAAGGTGAAAACATTAGAGACGTTAAAAGAACAGGAGTACTTGTGGCACCTTAGAGACTAACAAATTTATTAGAGCATAAGCTTTCGTGGACTACAGCCCACTTCTTCGGATGCATCCGAAAGCTTATGCTCTAATAAATTTGTTAGTCTCTAAGGTGCCACAAGTACTCCTGTTCTTTTTGCGGATACAAACTAACACGGCTGCTACTCTGAAACCTGTCATTAGAGACGTTGTTCTCCTGAGAATATGATCTCTTTTGTTTGCCAAGTTAGTGTTTGTCAATATTGGAGAAGAGAAGGGTTAGGAGGAAGAATAATGGTCCAATTGTGTTCCTGTGTATAGTCTATTCTAGTTATACTGGTTTGCATACAGGCAGTATCTATTAATAACTTGCTCAACCTTTGAGATTTGCTTTTATGCTCTTACCTTGCAGCCTTGTATCATATGACTTAATCATTCTACCTTATCCCTTAGTTTGGTTCAGTCTTTAATGCAGGTTTGTTTGTTTTTTCCCTCTGGATTCAACATATAAGATTCCATGGCTATTTTTTCAACATATAAGCATTGCTTGATGGAATCAGGATCATGAAACTTTCTTTGAAGGAAACCAATATTTGTGACATGATTCCACGCATTGCCAATCAAAGTCTAAATATTATTGATGTGTAAATGTGTCTAATTCTTACACTGGAGTGCAAACTGTGCACTTCTACCCAGGGCGCTATGGAAAGAAGTTTGTGAGAAGTCCTTGTGTGAAATGAGAAAATAGGAAAATCAAATTTTAATTGAGTTTTGAAATGTTAATTTTTTCATCCCTTGAAATATGAATATGTATCTCTATATGTGTTTCTAGATCAGTATTTCTTTCCATGGGTGGGTGGGGGGAGTATATATTTAATTTTAGCTGAGATGCAGAAAATTTATCCTCGTGTTCTTGTAAAAAATTTCCTTTGCACATCCAGGAAGGAGTGAAAGCAATTGAGACAATGTTATTCTGGTGCTAATGAGAGTTAATTTAGGAACAATCACTGCTAAAGAATCGATGGGTTTATTTAGAAGTAGGGATTGAGCCTGTTATGGAAAAATGTGTGGCTATATGTGAACATGAGGATAATTGTTTTCTGAGAGTAATTTAATGTAAATTACAAAACCTAGCACTTACACCCACAATTGACAAGGTAAATGTGCTCTCAAGCCAAACATACAATCAGCAAACTTCCTATTAAAATTAAGAAGCTATTTGTTTTGTGAGGATTTGGGGGTTTTGTGGTTAGTGGAAAGAGGTGGCTTTTTAGTTGTTTTGTTTTTTGTCCACTTCAGTTGTAATGTTCCTTATATTATTCTGAATTCTCATTTTTATGTGCCCTCAAGCCCTATCCTCATAACCTATCATCCAGGGGTGGCCAAACTTACTGACCCTTCGAGCCGCATATGACAGTCTTCAGAAGTTTGAGAGCTGGGATGCACCTGCCAGGGCTCAGGGCTTGGGGTTTCAGTCCCATGGGTCACGTCTGCCCAGGCTCAGGGCTTCAGCCATGTGGAGGGGTGTCTCGGGGCTTCAGCCCCACAGGAGGCACCTGCCTGGGCTTGGGGCTTCAGCCCCACTCCTGCTGAAGCCCTGAGCCCCAGCATGTGATGCAGGAAGGTCAGCACATTGTGCCACCGGGTTCCCTCCCTGCACGGCAGCTGCTGGAGTTGGCAAGCTGGGAGCTGTGACTGTGGGGAGAGGCAGCAGCAAACAGCTGGGAGCTGCAGGGGGAGCCATTGCTTTTGCTGCTGCTTCTCCCCATGGAGCTAAAGCAGCAGACCCTCCCTGCAACTCCCAACTGTTTGCCATTGCCTCCCCCTGTAGAGGTAACACCTGGGAGCTGCAGGAAGGGGCCATTGAGAGTAAGAGGGGCGTGTGCCTGGAGGGAACATGACTCAAGCTGTTCGAGTGGGCAAACCTTTCAATTGTGCCCCCTTCACTCTCAGCAGGCACCAGTTGTTTCTGGCAGAAGCCCCTAGGCCCCTCCCCACCACCACAGGGCAGAAGTCCCAAACTCCCTTCCCCTGTCTGCTAGATGGAGAATGCGGGGGAGGGCATGGGGAGCTCCGCAAGCCTCACTTTAACTGTAAAAGAGCCACATGTGGCTTATGAGCTGCGGTTGGGCCACCCCAGCTATAATAAGTTGCTGCTAATGTATGTTTCTTTCACTTGGCGACTTTTCAGCCCTGAGAATCGTTATAAGAATTATCGTGATCTTTATGAGTTTTGTTACATCTTCTGAGGATTTACATATTCTGTTGTTTAAATGCCCTATCCCTAGGGGCAGAGGCAAGTGATAGTGTTGCTAGCAAGACGAATGGGAATTCTCAGTGTCCACCCAGCAGTGGCTGGAAAGTGTGTATGGTAGTAGAGGCTTTACCCCAAGACTTCAGCAGAAATTTTTTTTTCAGCCTCTAGCTCCCAGAAAACAAATCTTAAAAGTTCAAATACATTGTTTCCCTTACTCTCCCTACAGGTCACAGCTGGCCAGTTTTCTTACTACAACCTCCATAAACAAAGTATCCTCAGACAGTCTAGTTATCTGTCTAAAATTGCCCAGGGGAAGAAGGACTACTCCTGCTTCACTCTTAAAGGACAAATATCCATCATTTTCTGCCTCTCTGAAGTATTTTTTTCTCCTCTTCACAAAAGCTACATTTATTTAGTTTAATATGTACTTTAGTGGGAACATCTAGGTAAACATGTCCAAGAACAAACTTCTTCCTTCTCCCATGATCCTCAATTTTTCTGTGAATGTGAGCCTGAAAGGATACACATACAAGACACACAGGATAACCCAGACTACTGCCACTATGACTTATTCACATGATGGAGCTAAGGTACCAAGTAATGTACCAGAGACATTGGCAAGGTTTTTTTTTCACATTAACTTTCTTGGCCTTCCAGAAGTACTTTCAAGAATACCAAATTAAAGTCCTCTCTCTCAAACAATGCACATTGTATTGCCATTGTAAACAGGCCCCGGGCACAAGGGATGAGCCAACTGGTCTTGGAAGCCGTGAAAGTCTTTTGTTAGCGCGCAGTTGGAAGCCTGTCTTTAAATGACAGGTTTCAGAGTAGCAGCCGTGTTAGTCTGTATCCGCAAAAACAACAAGAGTACTTGTGGCACCTTAGAGACTAACAAATTTAAATTTGTTAGTCTCTAAAGTGCCACAAGTACTCTTGTTCTTTTTGTCTTTAAATGCTCATTGAATGAAAGCCAACACATATGGGAAGAGATGGAACTTTCAAATGGGACTTGTACTTCTAAGTCTTCTAAGTGCTTTTTAAAATCTTTTCCATGTTCCAAGGAGAATAGAAGCTTAATTCAGATAGGTTTCCACCTGGTGTGTGCAAAAGCTTTGAAACAGTGGTGAAAATGATCCACTAGAACCCAGATTTTGAATCCTGGTACTGCTGAAGTTCTTCAACTTGTTCAAGAATTGCAGAGCAAGTGAATGGATTATCTTTTTTAATTTTTTATTTATTTATACAATACCATAAGCAACAGGGTACTGTACAGAAATATAAATCAAAATCCTTGAGTTGTGGCGATCTCAATCTAAATTAGACACAATGCAGTCACATAGCAATGCATGAGAAGGAAAGAATCCAGCTTCTCTCTTAATTGGACAGCAAGAGAAACTCAAGGTTTATAACAAATAAAGATCAAATAGTTTGGTGTTGTTTTGTATGTATCTCCATAAATTCCAGTTCCCTTTTAGAATAAGAATAGGGAACTCCTCCTGTCTTCCTTCAGACCATTTCTCAAGACCCATTTCTTCTGTGACATCAGCAAGTAATTAGCCAACTACTTAAGGATAGTTTGAGAGGGGCAATCAGAACTAGTTCATGTATACTTGTTTGTTTATATTAAAAATATAAATGTATATAATATTTTGATCGTGTCCCTCCATACCCTTGCCATCTTCGATTGTAAATGCAGTAGCCAGGAACTGACTTCATAAGCATTTGTACAGAACAATGGGACCCTGATCTTAGGTTTATAGATTTTGATGTCAGAAGAGACCATTATGATCTTCTAGTCTAACTTCCTGCATAACAGGCTCAAGAAGCTCACCCAGTAATTCCTGCATCTAACCCATAACTTCTGTTTAGCTATAACATCTGAGTGGGGCGTCTAAGCACTACTGCAATAGAAATGAGACCTAAAAATAGGGGAGACAGTGGAAGTCTCTGACTCTGAAGTAAAGGGTAGCAGCTTCACTAGAAGTAATGAGTTACAAGAAGTGATTTACAGACTGAGGACATAAATGGAATGTTGCATTCCCATTATTACAGGACAGCATTAAAAACAATGAATTTAGGCCAGAAGAAGACAAAAGTAGCATTGAAATAGAAAAAATGACTGTTTAAATTGCACGGTGGTGGTCCCTGTTATCGTGTCTCAATGATTTCCAGTTCAGATTTGTTTAGTTTAAAGTAAAAAGATTTTCTGTCAGTCCTACAAACTCAACCTGACTTCCGATGGTCAAGGCAAGTTACTTCTTTCTTGTGTGTCCTCCCCAGTAACAACAGTTATGAAGGCCCAATTGTGCCCTTATGACACCTGTGCAACCCCACAATCTCTAAATTATGCCCATAATGACACCTATGTATCCCCATTGCATTCTGTGGGTTTGCGGAGGTGTACACATTTAGTAATTATTCTGTTGTTGAGTCAAGAAGGAATAGCATCTAGTTTGGTGTCTCTTAACTGTGTTGGCTTTTCACTGTTAACAAATAAAAACAGAAATACTTAGATTTGTCAATAAAGTAAGTCAGTATGACTCTGAATCCACAAAAGATTCAATTTAGTGAGTAATATGATAGTGTTTTTTGGGGTGCTGGAACAATTTATGTAGTTGGGGGTGCTGAGAGCCATTGAACCAAACTGTAAACCCTGTATATGATGGAAACCACTTCAGGCTAGCACCCCCAGCATCCTACATCCAACACCTATGCTGTTTTTGCATCATCAATTTTCAGAGTAAAATCACGCTGAGCTAGAAGTTGGTGGCAGAGTATGGCTCAGAAAAGGAGGCAGTAGGCATTGACAGAGATGTGGGCTACAAGTACTGAGATGTAGTCCAAAGCAGAATTCTACAGTGCTTTGAAGATGAGGAACGGAAATTGAATGTGATAGAGAAAAAGACAGGCCTGAAAGACCTTGGAATAAGTGATCACAAGAGTCATCTGTAAAAGGTCAGAGAATCCAGGGTAACCATCTTAATTGTTCCATAATACTTCTTGTGGACATGGCTTCAGGGTCTAATGAGCCATTCAGTACTCTGTCCACTTATCTATCCAGACAAGACATTCTTCATCAGGACCTGTTAATAAGCTTGTCAGTACAAAGAGAAGAAACTCTCTCTTAGGTGGTCCTTTGCTGACCTCAGTGAATGTCAATGCTGAAGTCAACCAGCAAAGACTGCTGTTCATCTTGGGGAGGAAAAAGGGGGCTGGAGTACTTGCTCCATTATTTTTTTTTCTCCCTACTTCAGAATCAGATTTTTTTTTTCCAGAAGAGTTTAGACAAATGCCTACACGCTGTGTCCCACAAGTATCTTGTCTTAGTCTACTGGAAGGCTCAAGGCACAGGATGGTTTTCTTTCCCAGATGCTGTCCCAATATCAAGATTATTTGAAGTAGATCAGTTTGTAAGAATTAAAGATTTTATCTCCACCCTATTGATGTGCACTTAGATATTATGGAGATTGGCCCTATATATATACACTATAGATAGTTCAACTCAGAGACAAAATGTGGCTTCATGTCTTAGACTCTTGTTAGAATCTGTTCATGAGACCCTCAAGCCGATGAAGAATCTACATATAGGTGGCTAAACCCACATATCTCAAAAATGTGCCAGATTAAATGTACTCATTACAATAGCAACTGTTTCCTCTGTGTTGAGTTAAGAGATAATGTATTCCTAGGTCTATTTTTGCATACATTCTGTTATGTCCCAAGACTGCAACAAAGATAATTGAGCTTGTTGGTCTGTGGGTTATCCACTCTTGCTACTCTGCTATTCAACTGCTTCTTTCAACCCAGAGATCCAGGCTAGTGTAGAAAAAGAATACATTTTTATGTCCTGCAGATTTGTATTCTGCTGAGTCTTGTATGCTATTTTGCATCTACAAGTGTTAGATTTTTTTTGAGCCTGTTGATATCAACATTAATCACACAGCCGTAGAATTTATTGTAGATTAAATTATTCCAGCTAAATGTCTTTGTACAATTTCTATTCTTGCTATGTTTTTGACCTCATCCTTGCAGTAGGATGATCTGATTGCTTGTGACAGTTGAGCAAATATCATTCCTATTCAAAACAGTCCCTGCTATTTTGCATATACCGTGAGATTATATATTTAAAAGAACGTGCCACCCATTTTTCTCTGCAGTGTTTGAAAAGCTGAAATGGGAAAAAGCGGTTTTCATCCAGAGGAGACTCCAGGACTGAAATGTACTTAAACAATATATTTGTTAGCTGTAGATCTTGAGAGGGAGGGAGACTATACGTGTGCACACACACAAAGTTTAGAATGCAAACGTGATTTGTTGCTGGCAGTTCTCGGAAAACTCTCAGGGAGATGATGATGATGAGCAAAAGTAATAGAATTATCATAACAATCAAAAGTCACAGCTGTTGTTTTGAACTTGTAAATAGTTTTTATTTTTTTCTTTTGGTATATGTTTGTAACTAACAAAAATAATAAGGTATGTGCTGTGTTACCATCCTGGAACAAACTTTTGTGCAGACAGTTTTAATTACATTTAAAAATTGCCTTTTCTAATCTAGAAGGAGAACCTCCTGACCCCCTGGGAAATTAAAGCTCTTTCTGACAGCTCAATGGGTTGGTCCTCTATGTTGCCTCAGTGTTATCAATGATCTCTTACTCTTTGAGCCTCCCAGACAATTCTCAATAACATTTGTTGCAGTATTACCTTCATATGTACACACAGACATACATATACATGCTCATCAATATGCAGAAAGTTCTGAAATTGTCAAATGTCATGGATATTTAAAAAAATAAGCAAATGGAAATCTTGGGATCTGTAACTTTCATGACAGCTGTAGGAGAAGTCCATTCTTATCAGATTGTAACAGTTTAAAGCAGACCCCATTTTGGGCCTACATTCTGGACGGGACAAATATGAACAGTCAGTCGATTGTGCAGAGTTAAGTTCAACTCCATTGCACATTCGATTCAGTGAACACTTCTGAAACAAGCTGTTGAGGACTTTCTAAGACCAGTGATATGTAGCAAGTTAAGGCATGGTCACCTTAGTTCCTGATTCTCCAGTGGCTAATTTGTTACCTCATAGAATAACAGGTAGCTGTTGACATAGATCTGGTCATTAAGGGCCAGTCCAGCTCCCACTGAAGTCAGTTGGAATTAGATGAGGTCCTAAGACTGCGATGCTAACCACCTTTATTATACTGGAGTACTATATTGACCCTCCTGTTATCCTGCAGTTAGATAAACAGTGGGCAGGTGATTGGGGTTAATATTCTTTTAGAATTGAACGGATGCAGAAAATGATCATGTATTATTATCGAATTGAATCTCACACCTTCATTATTTATTGCTAGTGGGAATCATGAGTAGAGTTGTTGGAAATGTTCACAATGAAATCTGAAACCACACCAGATTAGCCTGGTTTCAGCATTTATTGAAACACAGAACTCAGTCTACATTTGTCACATGTTTAAATTGCATGAACTTGCTTCTCGCATCTAAAGTGATCCGTAGTTTTGCATGGAACCTGTGTCAAACTTAGCTTTATTGTGAAGTGTTATCATCTGAGGCTTTTAGATAAACAAAGGCCTGTTGCTTTTACAGTTTCACTTTTGCAACTTAATGCAGCTGAGCATAGCTTTTTTGCCTGCGGTGAGGCCTAGTGTATGAAACAGTAATAGGGATTGCCTCTAACTGTGGGACACAATATACATATTAGTTCAGGAATTTTAAAGTGGCATGGAATCATTTGCATAAGTCAAATTTTCTGAGACATTAGTTTCATTATTTCCAATTCTGATGTTGATATTATACAGTAATTGAAGTATGAGCACACAGATTAGTGTGCAACCTAGGTAAATGTACTGTGAGCACTTAATAAAGCTCGGTTGGGACATATATATGATTTTAAAAAACAAGTTGGTAAGTGCAACCAATCGTGAGCAGCCTAGGCTGTGTGTTACAATTCTAAACGGTACAGTATATTTACATTTTATTTCTACTTTACTTTTCTTTTAGCTGCAAGAGAATCAGTCTGGTTAGAAAAAGAAGAGAGGGCACGGCAGCATTATGAAAAACACCTGGAGGAACGCAAAAAGAAGTTAGAAGAACAGAGGGTAAAAGAAGAGAAAAGGCGAGCTGCAGTAGAGGAAAAACGAAAGCAGAGAATAGAAGAGGACAAGGTAAGAGGGCATTCCATAGAGTCTTTCAGACAACTTGCTCTCCACTAGATGATGATAACAACACATTGACCAATATGTTATTTAAAAATTAGCAATAGGGTTGGAATGTGAGTCAAGGTTAATGTAGGGTACGTTGCAAAAGGAAGGCTTTTTTAACTTAACTTTTTTTAGCTGTGTCTGCACTGATACAACTTTTTATGGGTCCCTCTACAAAACTGATCTCCCCAGTCCAATAATGTGTGTTTAAAATACATCTGTGGCAAGACACAGCAGAGCCAAAACTGACCTGAAAATCAAAATTTAAAACCCTGTAGAAAAATGAATTGTGGTACCTGTAGTATTGATAGGAGGTTGCTAGTGATTCAGTGTAACCATAGTTAAATACTAAGTGCCTAATTCAGAAACTGTCAGGAATGTGAGAGAGAGGGTGACCAGACAGCAAATGTGAAAAATCAGGATGGGGGTGGAGGGGTAATAGGATCCCATATAAGAAAAAGACCCAAAAATCGGGACTGTCCCTATAAAATCGGGACATCTGGTCACCCTAGTGAGAGAATACAGTAAGTGTAGATTTAATAATAAATTTGTTTCCCCTTAACTGCATGATGAATGAGCTGGTAGCTACTTGCTGTGTGACCCATGGGCAGGTGAGCTCACCTCTCTGCTTTCCCTCCCACCTTTTGCTTGTCTTGTCCATGTAGAGTATGTCTACTGCAATCAGAGGTGTGATTGCAGCTCATACGGGTGTTCCTGGGCTAGCTTTTATCTAACTAGAATGACTGAAGATAGCAGAGAAGATGCGGCAGCACAGGCTGTACAAACGAGCCCAAGCCCTGGGTTGCTTGACAACACTGGGGTTCATGCCACTGCCTCTTCACTGCTATTTTTAGCTGCGTAATCTAGACTACAGCCAGCGAAAGTATGCCTACCTGAGCGGCAATCAAAGCTCCGGTTGCAGCATAGACATCCACTTAGATAGTAAGAAATTCAGAACAGGGACTCTCTCTCATGTACAGTGCCTAGCACAAGAGGGCACCAGTTTCAGTTAGGAGCTACTGTTATGCAAATAATATGTGCATTGTTACTGGTCTCAAGTAGGCCTCCTATTTTCACAGTTACATTTTTGTAATTACCATAAAGCCCTGCTTTGACGTTAGCTCAGTTCTTTGAGTGGAATTCTCACGAAGCATTGCCTATCAATTTGCATTTGACTCCAAGATGACCAGTACATTTTTTCCAGGTGGAAGTCAGTGTGCAGTGTGATGCAAATATTTTTTAAAAACCCAGCAGCATCCAAACATATTCATACATTCTCCTGTTGTGCTGCAGGAACGACATGAAGCTGTTGTACGCCGTACAATCGAGAGGAGTCAGAAGCCCAAACAAAAGCAAAACAGGTGGTCCTGGGGAGGATCCATTCATAGAAGCAGCAGCATTAATAATACAGGTAAAGGGGGAGATCCAGTTTCTCATCCAAGCTCCCGGTCTGTATGATATACTTTGTTCCCATAAAGAAGAAGGTAATGCAGTGTTAATCAGTTCAAGTTCTTTATTCGTGATCCTAGCATTGTTTTGAAGATGGGCATGGTTTTTTTAACTCTCTGCTTGGCTAAGAGGGAGCAAGGGGAAATTCAGCTAAAGCTTAAACATCACTGAGGAATTGACTAACCCGGTAACTCCATCTATATCTAAAACTGCTCACTTCTGCTGCTTTGCTAGTGTTTGTGTGCACTTATGTGTGTGTGCATGCGCTGTGTCACTAATCAAATACAAGTTACTGTTTGGAAGTGTTAGGTACCATAGGACAGCAAGAGAAAATTATTTTAAGAATTTCTGGTGGAAATTATAAAATACTAATTTTAAGCTGAAAATACAAATAGGAAGGGAAAATGTTCTTTGAAACCTGCTGTGTTATATTTAGTACCTTAGTTGGCAAAACAGGAACACTGAAAGTTTGGTGGATATTGAGAAATTGGAAGTGGGCAAAACATAAAGTGTAATAAGTTATAGGTTGAAGATCTATCGCATAACTGTCTTCTCTAAATGAAACTGCATTTACTGATTAATAATGTGTATGTACCCTGTTACGGTACGCCTCAAACTGAAGAAGAGAATTCAGATATGTCCTTGATGGATTTTTGCACCAGAAAATGGTGGATATATATTAGAAATCTATTCTCCCTTTAATGCATACACTTTAAGTATTGCATTCTTTTACCTAGAGGGAAATAATGTGTTTACCAATCTGGTCACCAAAAAAGGACAAGAAAAAGTCAGATTACATCTATTTTATTGTACTGTAAAATTCAGTAAACAGTTATTTTTCCATAAAATGTTCCTCTTCTCGCTTTGCTTATCTTTGTATAACTCATTTACTTTTTATTTTTCTTTATTTTGAAAAATCATTTGTCTTGCATTCTGTCCCTAGGTTATTTTGTTGAATCATCATTCACCTTTCTCGATTTAGCAGGCCTGGAGCACCACTTCAGATCTCTGGGTGGTGCTAGGAAACCCGGTACATAAATCACTGTGGTTTGTTGATTCCTCCACGTGTAGCTAGCTCCTCAAGAAATAGGACTAGTAACTACTTGATGACCTCTAAACCAACATCACTTAGAGACAGTGCATGCTTAACATCATACTACATAGACTAGAACAGTTGTTAGCCCCCAGTGGTTTTTTTTAAGTACAGAGAAGTATTACTAGCTGACTTAAAGGATTTGGCACAATTCACTAAACTACTGTATACAGTGTACAGTATATTGTATCATGTTGGTTTGGGTTAAATTTTACAAAGAATATTAACCATTTAAAAATGATCTTCTGGAATGCAATGAGATCTAATTTGAGTACATATTTTGGGTGCTATTTTGGCTTTGTTTTACCTTTTGCATACCATATGTGACAGATATTTATTTATATTTATTCTGCTTCGCTTCTCAGCAGCAAGTCAGTTGCATTGGCTGCAATTTTTGCTCAAATAATGTTTTTAAACATGTTACCACAATTCTAGCCAACAAATGGTGATTGGCCTATTCTATGTTGACAGGTTTTGTATGCAACTGACATTCACACAGAATTCTTCCAAGCGAATGGCATCCATTGAAGAATAGTCTTCACGGACTGCATGGATTTATGAGGGCTGGATGGCAGGACTGATTTAAGAGAGACTTTCTCGAGTAGATGCTCTTTCTGCTTGTGTTTCTCATCTCCAAAATGCTTCTTATGCTTTCTTTACACATCCTCTGTGGCAGCTACATGTGTACGCTGTTGGTGTAACGGCATATACTGTGTTCTCACATCACCAGAACAAGATATTAGGTCTTAGTTCTCCACTGCACCCATGCATAGAGATTGCTATTGGAGAGCTGCCAAGGAACATAGGAATTGCCATACTAGATCAGACTCAATGCCCATTAAGTCTAGTATCCTGTCTCCAATACTGACTAGCAACTTTTGACCACCTTTGGAGGAAGGTGCAAGAAATCCCACAGTAGGCAGATGTGGGGTAATCTGCCCCCCATGAAGGTTTCATCCTATTCCCAGTGGTTAGAGTGTCTTAAACTCTGAAACGTGAGGTTTTATCTTTTCCAATAATCTTTTCGTTAGAACTAACGATTCTAACTCTGGATATTTTTGTTATCCATGTGAACATCCAGGCTCTCTTTGAAACTGCTGAGATTATATAAAGCAAAAGATAAAACCAATTGCTCTGTGACAGTGGATGAAAAATCAAATAAAAAAAATCCTTTTCCCTTTCATCCCCAAGGCCTGTCCTCTATACTCCACCACTAGTATGAGGAACTCCTACATTAATGGTTAGTGGGGATTTTCATGCACAACCAGTTTGTCCACAACAACTATGTTTACATATATGTGAGTGGTAACATGCATATCGAATGTTGATGTACTCAGTATAATGAAAGCATTACTCAAGCGTAGATAATCTCTGAGAAAATGTCCTCTTCAGTATTGTCAAGGTTATTTAGACATATAGACCTTGATTCAGCAAAGCAATTAAGGACCTGTTAAACTCTCATTGACTTTGACTGGAAATCATTATGTACTAAGGCCTAGATTTTTAAAGGTATTTAGGCATTACTACATTCAGCATTGCAACACCTATCTGACTTTGGAGCCTAAGTCTAATTTTCCGAAGGGATTTAGGGCGAGTGAGGTAATATCTTTTATTGGAGCAATTTCTGTGAGAGAAACAAGCTGTCGAGCTACACAGAGCTCTTCTTCAGGTCCGTGTAGCTCGAAAGCTTCTCTCTCACCAACAGAAGTTGGCCCAATAAAAGATATTACCTCCCCCACCTTGTGTCTCTAGTATCCTGTAACTGACATGGCTACAACACTTCATTGACTGTCAATGGGATTTTGGTTCCTAAGTGCCTAAATCCCTTTTGAAAATGAGACCTAGGCTCCTGAATTTGTTAGGTATTGCACCACAGCAGTGCCTAAATACCTTTAAAATCTGGGTCTAAGTGCTTTGCAGCCTAATGATGAACTCATAGGCACCGAGTTTCTAATCTGCCCGGGGGTGCTCCCCACATCTCTGCACAGGCCCCCACTTCATCCCTTCCACCCAAGGCCCTACCCCACTCTGCTTCTTCCCACCACTGCTGCCACCCCCACCCCTTTCCTGCCTCTTCCTGCCCTGTCTCTTCCCGCCCAGTTCCGCCCCCGAGCACGCTGTGCTCTCACTCCTCCCTACTTCCCCCCCCCACCCCCAGCGTCTCCTGATGCCACAAAACAGCTGATCCGTGGCAGGCAGTATGCGCTGGGACAGAGTTGGAGGCGCTGATTGGCTTATCACTGGGCAGGAAGCGCTGGGGGGAGGGAAAGGCATTGATAGGGGGCTGCCAATCGGTGCTCAGCATCCGCCATATTTTTCCCATGGGTGCTTCGGCCCCAGCACATCCACGGACTTTGTGCCTATGGATGAACTTAAATACATGCTTAAAGTGCTTTGGTGAATTGGCGCCATAAGTCTAAGCAAGAGCGGAACTGAGTTTCTACTGTTCTTGTGAGTAATTGTCAGTTTCCCAAACAAAAATCTACCTTGGAAGAGATTTAATTTATGCACTCATTTTCCCAAAAAATATTTTGGAGCAGAGAATGCCTATACATTGCTTTTTTTGTCCTAGTTCTTCATTTTCTTCTGCTATTGCCAACCTCTTTGGATTGTGTACAATCACTTTTTCCGTACTCTTGAAATATCTATCACATTCTTAGCAGGATGGGAATGCTGATATTGCATCACTTGAACAGGAGGGTGATGCTGCATTCTGAAAGCCACAAAGCATAAAGAAAGGCAAAATAAAGCCCTTTGGTGTCATATACAGAGCATGTGTATTACAAATATTTTTTAGTCTTCTACGTAGCATTTATTTTCTTTGTCTATTAAATCACATGCAGTTTAGGATTGACTAGCTTTGTCTTTGAACAGTGTAGGTGGAAAAATCACTTTCTCTGATATGGAGTATACTACCTCTACAGAACCCTTTGGCTTTTAGCCTTATCTTTGAATTCCTCTTGTGCCCACCCTCATTTGTCTTGTGTGCTAGCTTTCTTCCTCCTTTACTTTATCTTTTATTTTTATATGTTCTGGATATTGATCTCCTGGTTCATAACAGTACCCTGCTGAATATCATCTGTGATTCAAGTGATGCTAAGGACTTTCTTGCTTTATAACATGGTCTTGAAAAGATGGACCAAAGCATTAAATATGATACAGATTCCCTGTAATTTTCCATTTCATCTGAGCCTAGAGCAAAACCTATCTCAAGTGCAGTGAAGTGAACATTAAAATCTCATCTTGTTTATTAGCTGCCCATTCAGATCTTCCATTTGAAACCTTGGATCACAGCTTGATTGATTGAAAAACATCCAGGATATCAGTTTATTTACCTGCAATTTAAATTAAATAGTCTTGTGCCAAGTCTTTAAGTCATCTGTAAAATGTCCACTGAGAAGTCCTTTCTATTTTTAAAGTTTTAGTGATAGAGCAGAAATTCTCTAGTCCTATATTCTCCTCCCATTAGTGTGCTAGGAAGTTGCATTATTGCATGTGGGCTGTCAATTAGCATTATCTCCATTTGTTTTAGATCCAGACAGGCGGTCTGTTTCAACAATGAACCTCTCGAAACATGTTGATCCAGTCATTAACAAGCGGCTCTCCTCCTCATCTGCAACATTACTAAATTCTCCAGACAGAGGTACAGTTGAAAGAAAGAAAGAGAGAGAGAGAAAAGTGCTCTTTATTGATTCATTGTTTTTAACAATCTGTGCAGATACAGTAAGCATTTGTAGTCATTTTCTGCACTCTGTTTAAAGAGGAATGAAAAGACTTCAAATGGTTGAAAGAAGTAAATGAACATTCTCTTTGCAAGAAGAACTATATTTTTAAAAGATCAGAACTTGCCTGAATGATTTCATTTAGCAAGTGATAAAAGCAGTGCTTCTGTCAGGTTTTTAGTAAATGAGTGGCAGCTACAGAAACAACACGTCTCTCCATAGCGCATGTAACCATTTTATTTTTATACATTTATTTACGTTGAGTCATGCTGCCCTTTTTGCTTTTCATTTGTACTTTGGTTCCAATTCTTGAACTTCTGGAAACATGTTTCACAAAGCTTTTAAGAAGTTAGTACATTCATGTTGCTGATTTATTTTAAATTTAACTAAGCAGTTAGATATGACTCATACAATGTCTGTTTATTGATTTTCTATGTTCCTTTAGCTTTAGAAGGTTGCTCTGTTGGAAGAAATGCCTTGATATTTTCAGATCTGCAAACAAGATTAACAATCAGACTTTTAATCAACAGCACAACATGCAATATTAAATTGTGAGAATTTATAAGACAAAGTTCATCTTAAATGAGTTTTATAAAATAAGTTACTTTGATAACTTCATGTGAAAAGAAATGGACCAAGCTTTTTGACAAAATGTTCTATAAGGGATCATTTCCCTTTCCCAGCAAAGGAGAAAAGGGACGTCCTGCATTTCATCCCAAATTTGAATTGTTGTATATAAACGCAGAATATATATATAAAATATAGAGATATTTTAAATAATACAGTTTTAGTGTTATCGTGAAACTGATTTGGAAAGCCTCATTATCTTTATCTCTTTAACAAAATGTCCTGCAATGAGTGCATATTTGTACGCATGATTCTGTATATAACGTCTGTTTGTTTCTATATGTTTAATACTACATACCATATTGATAAGATTTGAGGGCAATAGCAGTAAACTCTTTCCTGTTGGTTAAAATAATTGCTGAGGTTGCTGATTTGGGGGGAAGTATGTCATAGTGTTAGGAAATTATGTAACTCCAGAACAATAGTTTCTTCCAACAGCGATTGAAACCCGGTCAGTATTAATTTCATTATCCTTTCAGATTTTTTGCATTTACTGTTGCCGTTCTTTACGAGTGATGGCTCTGTTTTGTAGGGTGTTGTTGAGGGATTATGACAAAACAGTGGCAGTAGTGGAATGTGCATGATG
The DNA here is from genome assembly GCF_013100865.1 of Trachemys scripta elegans. Lineage (NCBI taxonomy): Eukaryota > Metazoa > Chordata > Testudines > Emydidae > Trachemys > Trachemys scripta. The sequence continues at coordinate 103,214,756 of NC_048300.1, forward strand.
ATTATATGGAATATTGCCCACTGCGCCTGTGGTCACAACTGATTGTATGGGTTTGTGGATAATGGAGCATATTCATTTCAGTGATCTATCTACTTTTCGACTCGGTCTTAATGTTTTAAAAAGATTGAAAAGGCTAATGCATTCTTTTCGGTGGTGATTTTATATATAGTGCCACTGACAGGCTGGATAACGAGGCTACAGGACTGTGCAGAGATGTAGTACTTTTGCAAAAGTTAGGACTAAGCTATATTATCCTCATTAATAAATTATTAAAATAAAGGAAACAAGACTCTTCAAAAAGTGAGTTTTCACAGGACTATCCAGACTTCTGATTGAGGTTTGTACAGTCCTTTGAGAATACAAAGAACTGTACGTAGTAGTTGTCATAACCCCCTCCCCACAGCATTTACCAACAGCTCCCACCTGGTGTTATCTCAGATGTGACTTTCCTGTGCTAAGTATAAGGCAATACTGCTGTATCTCTGATACCACTGTGTGTTGTTGGCAAGCTGCTGGTAAATGTTGACTTTCCATTCGGAACCAGTACAAGTGCCAAGTATTACTGTTACTTCAGAATTTTTTTAAGGCACATGGTTTTTAGGCCTCATATCTATTTCTCAATGAACCTGTGATCAGCAGGTGCCTTTTATAAATGTGTTTGTGTGGTGTTGCGTGCCCTATAGTATACAGTACATACAGGGCCAGCTTTAGGGCGATTCAGCCAATTCCCCAAAATCGGGCCCCGTGCCCCTAAGAGAGCCCCGCAATGTCCCGAAGGAGCTGCCACCTAAGTCTCACCACTGTCTTCGGCGGCAGCTCAATCGCTGCCGCGGAGGAAGATCCCTCCGCAGAAGTGCCGCCGAAGGCACCGGCTGCCAATTGAGCTGCCGCCGAAGTCCCGGCATTGTCGGCTGCGGCAGCTCAATCGTTGCCGCTGTCTTCGGCGGCATTTCGGCGGAGGGTCCTTCCTCCGCGGCAGCGATTGAGCTGCCGCCGAAGACAGCGGCGGGACTTCAGCGGCAGCTCCTTTGAATCGGGCCCCGCAGGGCTTAAAGCCGGCCCTGAGTACATTACCTCAGTGTGGAGACATTTCACCTAATAAATCCTCCAGGCAAGAAGGTGTAGTGCTTCAGGGCTCAGGTGTGAATACTAGACTCCTTGGAATCACAGATTCAAATCTCTTCAGGGCTGACAAAGCCTTTCATCCTATCAAGCTAGTCTAATAAGTACCATCCCATACAGTTTATTGCATAGGGTCTTCTAGCTAAAACCCTAAACAGTGAGGCTCTGCCTGAACGCTAAAAGAGCCATAGCTTAGCCCTTATGCCCTTTGCCAACACTTACAGATGTGCTCAGAGGACAGGGCAACACTGGCGTCCTGTATAAGTCTCTTTAAATTTGATTTTGAAAAAAGTTAGTGAATGTTCCACTAATGCCTGCTAGCAGGTATGCAGGGCATTGGCTCCACCCTAACCTAGCTGAGCCCCTAACTTTAGAGTCACGGAGTGGCCGCTCCAGTTAGCTCTTAAGAAAGGCTCTTAAAAGAACTGTGCTGCGCAAGAGAAAGAAGAGGCTCCTTCATCATCTTCCTCAGTGCACCCAGGCAGATTTTGCCCTTATCCTAAGCATGATGCCTGGAACTGGAGTATGATGAGCTTATCGTAGGTGGCTTATATCCGCCACCAAGGACATGACTTCTGTTATGTAGTATCTTTTAAATGGTTGAAGAACAGGGGACTTTTCAGTTCATACTAAGAAAAAGGTTTTCATTAATGGACATTTAACTTTGCCCATAAGACTTTTTTAAATAATGTATTCATTCCCTTTCAAGTTCAGCATTATTGTGCAGCTTTTTATTACAGTTTTAAAACTAGTCAGGCAGCTAAAATGGGTTTCAAACTGTACTTTCTTGTTTGTTATAAAGGTTCAGCTGTTTAAATCCCTGCAACTAAACATGAATAATTAACATAATTCAAACAAGGGAGTCGATGCAAGAGACATTTAAGAAAATTAGATAGTGTTCTTCAAGGAAAACGTCATTAACTGGATGTTATTTTAGGTTCTGTAGAAGTTGCACATTCTTTGCTTTGCAAGGCCATCCTCTCTGAAATTGTTTTTCTTCAAAATAAAAAGAACCCAACATTTATAGGGTGGATTCGTTTAAATCAAGGTGATTTAAAACCACCAAGTGGAAAACCTCAATTTAAATAATTAATTTTAATCAACTTTTCCATTTGCACTTCAGTTATTTTCTAAAGAAAGGTGCATTCTCATTGGTTGATATAACCATTAAAATATGTTGATTTACAAGTAACAGAGTCTTTAAACTAAATTTGATACCAGAGATCCTTAAGAAAATTGCATCTTTTTTGCTACCTAGGAGGGTACACTAGAACTGTATACATTTATTTAAGCAATTATGTAGCTTAATAGTTTGATTCTTATTAATTGTACACTTTTGGTATGTTAGAAAATGGTGAATGATAAATTTACTGTATAATTAATTTTTGCATGATTTGTGTCAAGCTGCATTAGGATATTAACTGGAATTACATTAAACACACAAAACAGCATATCACATTTATTTTTATTAAAACAACCTTACATGTTTTGGAAACACAAACTTCTCTAATCAGAACATGTTTCCTATTTACAACTAAATGATTTATTAAACTGAGGGATTAACTAATTGTTTCAGGTCAGCCTGGGAAAATTTTCAAATGTGCCTAAGTGAAAGTGACTGGAGCTTAAGTTCCAACTTGCCTGACTCTCTTGAAAATGAGAAAACAGTCTCCCAAGTCACTTAGGGTGACCTATTGTGCCATATTTATAAAGCTTAATCTCAATAATTAGGTGTTTTCTCCCTGATTCAGACTTTGTATGTAGAAAAGCAGACTTTAACTCAAAGTTTTTGATAGAGACTCATAGATTCAGCATATTTATATTTGATTTAAATGATTTAAAAGATTATAAGTTTAGGCCTTAACATATTTTTTATCAAGTTCAGATTTCATTTTAAATGGGTTTATTTTTTAAATGAAAAACATTATAATTTAAATAAAATTAAAAAATCATTTAATCAAAACATCTGATTTAAATTTAAAAATCCCATGCTCTAATTTTTTTTAATAGATTTTGATCCACTCTGAACATGTATTTGTCTTAAAAATCATGAGATGTAAACAAATCTCATGATGCTGTGAGGCCTGACATTTGCTTTTTTGAACGTTTGGGGTTGGCAGTACAGGTCATCAGTTTTTCAATAAAAGAAGTGGAGGAATTGGAAAGGTTTATGCTTTCGAACTTCATCTTGGATAGACCCATGAAGAGGCCTCTCTTCTTGTTTTCTTTGCCCCCCAAATAATTGTTTTGAAAGTCTTGAAATAAAAAGTTGCTTATGCTTTACGCAAGAGGTGGCTAACCTTTGACGCTCCCTCCCCCCGAGGATGCATTGGCAACTTGCCAGGAGACCAAAGACCACATCTGGTTTTGCATAAAATTGAGTTGATTACATCTACCCTCTCTTCTAATTTGGAGCTGCAACCTGTGTAGATTACAGGTCTGAACAGTTAAAATGCCTTCTTAGTGTATGCGCAAGGTGCCTCACGTGACGTGTGACCAGGATTCATAACTGAATTTGGTCCGCTGGTTGGATCATTAGCTTCCCCATCTTAGCCCAGGTACTAATCAGGAGTACACTGCAATGTGAACGCTGATCCATGCCCCTGCAGTATTGTACTGCATGTTGGGACCTGTAGTATCCAGGACCACATCTCTGCATTAAAGAAGGTGGCTGCAGGCCTCTTTTTGCAGCTCCATGAGCCACGTTAGGCCCAAAGGCCATAGTTTAGTTGGCCGCTCCAGCTAAACTTTTTACCCAAATGGCTTTCATAGAAGCTATGAATATAAATAATTTCAATATGAGATTAACCTAGGCTACAAAATTCCGGAGAGTTTTAGTGCAGGTTTCTGGTTTACACCCATCAGAGAGATTTGGAGGAGGTTTCAGAACTAAGGTCCAATTTTTAAATATTCACACTATTTAAATAGGAAAAAAGTGCCAATCTAGTTTGCTCAGCCTTTTTTAATGCTGTCAAAAGCTCAGTTTATGTTAAATGGGATCTTGAGACTTAATTTATCTAGAGCAGTGGTTCCCAAACTTGTTCTGCTGCTTGTGCAGGGAAAGCCCCTGGCAGGCCGGGCTGGTTTGTTTACCTGCCGCATCCGCCGGTTCAGCCGATTGCGGCTCCCAGTGGCCGCAGTTCGCTGCTCCAGACCAATGGGAGCTGCTGGAAGTGGCGTGGGCTGAGGGACGTATTGGCTGCTGCTTCCAGCAGCGATTGGCCGAACTTGCGGACGTGGCAGGTAAACAAACCGGCCTGGCCCACCAGGGGCTTTCCCTGCACAAGCAGTGGAACAAGTTTGGGAACCACTGATCTAGAGAAACTCTGCAAAGCACTGCCAAAAATGGTTGGTTCACTTCTTCCTAGTCCCTACTTGTGATCAGGTTAAAATTACTCCTCTCTTAAAACTTCATCACAAAGATGTTAATTAAAGGGTAGCATGGCGGTAGATTGCAAATATTCTTCCTTTCTGCTTGTTATGGTGTTGAAAGTTCATCGTTGTTGCTTGCCTTCCAAGCCGGTTCATTGTCGCTTATTACCCTGTAAATGGAGGGAACTACTGTTTTTTGTTGGTTTTTTTTGACGGGGGGGTTTCTATGGTGGTACAGACAGTGTTTACTTGACTTATAATTTTGGTGGTAAACACAAATATCTGGTTCCTGTGTGCAGAAACGTGTTCTGAAATGCATTTCGGGGAGGGGAGTCTGTATTCTCTGATTGATTAAGGGATGAGAGAGTTCTACATGCAGCTCCCCTATGCAGTGATGGGAGAATAAATCTGTGGGTCTCCACATACTCAAAAGACTTTGATTACAACATGGCCTCATGAGTGAGTGGGCATGTTATGTGTTTTTATTTGTCAATATGTAGGTAGCAGGGCTGCCTTACCTGGTCTGGGCTCAGGCTAGCCACTGTCTCAGTTCCCTGGGCCCATCCCTTCCCCAGCATCTCCGCCATGTGCAAGCGTGCTGGCCTGTCTCCCCAGCCCAGGGAGGACTGATGTTCTGCTGCAAATCTTTCAAGCCCTTCCTGCAGGACACAGTTTTTGTTAATTCAAACCAAAGTCAACAAAGTACCACAAAACTCCCTACCAAAGCAGGCTGTCAGGATCCAGAGGCCTTTTACTCTGCTCCAGTGCTACCCTACAGGAGCCAACCTCCTTCCCACAGCCCCATCAACTGAATCTTCTCAGCCTTTTTATTGGGAACACCTGAGCCCTTCTCAGATGGGTCTGATAATGAAACAGGGCTGGCTAGTCCCAGACGCCCTGGCCTATAAAGGGGCAGACCACTTTGTTACAGTGTGTGTGTGCGCTTTTCACTATGGATTCGTAGGTCCCAATCCTACAAAAGCTTACCACTGAGGGTAATGTTTGTGTGTGTAGCCCTGTTGAAATCAACAGGACTACACATGGTAGTAGTAAGTACTATACTTGAAAGTAAGTGCTCATCAGGAGTAGGTCCCGATTTTGTGTCTAGTACTTGCTCTTCTGACCACGTGAGTGCCCTTTGCGTTGACATAATAGTCTGTGGGATTTTGCTCAGATTTAATTATGGTGACAATATTTCTTTAGCCTCAACTTTTAAACTCCTTCAAACTTGTACTTTGCTAGCATGCAGTTAATCAAACTCAATTTCTAAAGATTAAGAGACAGTGAACAAATCCCTGGTCTTGCATAGTAGCTAAAATAATGGACACACAGAACATACAGGCTCAGAGGGGAAACAAAATGATTTTCTGCCCTTCAGTTTAATAATTATGTTCTATGGTTTATTCCTCATTGTCGAAATGCAAGCTTAATGATACCTAGTGTACGTTAATGGAGACCTCTTTAGAGTATTTTGTACTTTGTGTAATCTGTGCAAGCCTCGAAATAGTTCCATTAATCGAAAAGAGCTTTTGCAGTAGTTCATTATGTAAGGACACTTATGCAAACAGCCTGCTGTTTTTGTGAGACCTATATTTCTATAGTGGTGCCACTTTTGTGTTAGCAGAATTCAGGAGAGCAGCTTTGGGTACAAAAAATCAGTGCTTGAGGGCAGCTGAGGAAATTAAACTCTCGTAGGATAATACTTATTAAGATCAGCCCCTCTTTTCATGGGACCTGGAGCAAAGTGGATTAAGAGTAGTTCAGGGTTTTAATTAATAATGTTGACCCTCTACATTTAAAAAAATACCTCAGTCTCCAGTGTAAGTCTGGCAATTGGTTACCATTTTAGAGACCAGGCCTAATGAATTCAAGTTGCAATCTTGCTTGCTACCCCTAAAACCAAATTATGGTGAATGGATGTTTTAGATGCAATAAAACCTGACATTACTTGCAGTGTTAAAATGATTATGATTTATTGATCAGTAGTCTCCAATGTATATGTAATAACTTCTGATATGCCCATCACTGCAGTATCTGGTCTCTGTATACATAATTAAGGGAAACGTGGTCCCATTTGAGAGTGGACCAAAGAGATTTTTGAGAAATGCTAGGGGCCTAACCAGAAAATCCTTTTGTAAGGATTATGACGGTATTCTCTCTGTTCTAGCTAGCAAACGACACATTTTCTAATATGATTGACAGGCTTCCCTCTTTTTTTAATGTATATGTAATTGCCCATGTCTAGAAAAGTATGGGAACAAAAAACACATGTTAAAATCTATGTACAGTAGTTGGGGATAGGAATAAAATATTAGGACTTGGTAGCAGTTTAGCATATTATGTCAGCAAAATAACAAAAAAGAAGTGCAAAGAGAGTAAATGTTTAAAATTTACAGTTAGAAGCAGTAAAGTGGGCTATGACTAAAATATACAAGTGACCTATGTGCTCCTAATATCTGAATCATAATTTTAAGATGCCCCTCTATGGCTGGGTGCAGTATTTTGAGGCGTCTTCTGCAATGTATGGTGATTTGTAGAACGTGTCTGATCTAACCTCTTGCTTCTATGGTGCATATTCAGCTCGCCGTCTAAATCTCAGTGCATTGGAGAAGAGCATTGTTAGCAGACTGCTGATGCCCACACATTCATTCCTGGCCAGAAGTAAAAGCACAGCTGCCTTGTCTGGAGATTCAGGTAAACCTAAAAGGGTGAACGCCTAATGTTTTATCACACCTGTTCCTTTCAAAAATTATTTTATTTATTTACGTTTCTCCAGAAGCACTCCAAGTTTGTATAGAGTGAGCTAGAATGGCTCCTACAAAAAGCATAGAAGTTCTCGGTATGCCTTTCTTTTTCTCTCCCTCTCTCTTTATCTTAATCTATCTCTAGTATCTTTACCAGTGCAACAAAGAAAAGGCCCATAGGGCAGCAAGCAGCACATCATAGTCCACTACAGTATGAGGACCCAATGCAGCAAACACGATAGCCCGGTGTATGTTGCTAGAGCTGCTATATACTGCTCCTGCTACAAAAAAGGAATTCTGTACCATTGTATTTATTTTCCAGTGTAGAGCATATTACCCATTTAAAAAAAAATCTGGTAGACTGAATATATGACACGAGTGACTTGATTTTTTCAAACTATTTGCTTTATTTTGTGTTTTAAAGAAAGAAAGAAGACTCAATTAACTCTTCTATTGTGAAGTTATTATTCATCAAGAAATTCTGCTGGTTATAGTTAACTTGTTTTCTAATGTTAAATTGTTGTTCTACTTCTCAAGTTAGGTCCCCCGTTTCAGTGATCTACTAGCATGAGTAAAGTTAAGCACATGTGTAAGTGTTTGCAGAAGTGGGACTTTGTTGTTAAAAAGGTCTCCACCAACCACAAAACAACTCTTTGCTATTCCACTGAAGGACAGAAAATAACACACAGAATATGGTAATGTCTTTCTGAGGTAGCTTGAAAACTATTAAAAACTAAGGAGAATGTCACAGGCATGTTTAAAACAGGGTTGTGATGTATTACGATGGAAAAGAAGCAGGTCATTCTCTGATCTATTATAGGGAAGAAGTAGTTGGACTGTTTATAGATTGTAGAAATATTTCATGACCACGCTATGGGATTTTAATTCATTGGCAACATACTGTTGCACCTGTTGAACGTTTTAAGTTCAGACAGGTTTTCTTAGCCCTCTCCTATAAACATGCCTTTATTTGAAATAAAGGATATTGAAGGTAAGGGGGAATACCGGTTTCGCAAGACTATTTTTCAAAGATGCTTTAACTGAAGAATTCTCATTTTTAATTAGGCTGCAGTATACAGTTCCGTGGGGATAGCTTTGCGGGGGAGGAGGGAAAGGTGAACAGTTAGCCAATGTGGGCCTTTTCCAGGGGCATCATGTCTTTAACAGCACAGACTGGTAAAATTAGTACTTAATATCATGAAATTCTGTGTAGCAGGTAGGAAACTGGAAATGCAGCTAGTGGTTACAGTGCTGATAGTTGAGAAAGTAAGGCTCTTAACTTTGCAAGCAATTACTCTACTAGAGCAGATGTGAAAAATTTTCAGTCTCATGCTAAGTAATAAATTGTAAGCTGAATTGGAATATTGGCAGATATTTTAAGCAACATGAGTGGTTAATACACCAGGGTATTCAGGGTAGTTCTCTCTGTGCTAATTGTAACTGTACCACCCTTTTTTTTTTTTTTTAAATCTATATGCCCATTGTTTTCCAATTTTGCCCAATTATAGCAATAACTGCATTTTCTGAGTGCAGGGCATTTCCTGGAGATTAATGATCATCTGGTGTTAATGGCCCATGACTGTGCCCTGAGCCATCAACTCATCCCAGCCTGTCATTAATCCCCAGGAAATTACCCTGCTCCTTTATCATTATTACTTACAGATGAACTTCAGAGCAAAAATTAAAATCAAGTTAAATACGGATTTCTCTTACTAAGTAAGCTATTGAGAACACTGAGCACAGAAGTAAGTTTTAATTAATCCGCTAAAAAAATTTCTCTCAAATGCTCTTGGTACATCTTGGTTCACTGAAGATACCCCAAAAAGCATCATTCAGTTCCATCACAAATAAAATGAAGTGCTCGACTTCTAATATTTATGATGTCACTGTCCAGGATAGCTTCAGAGAATCAGGAAGTTCCAAGAGGCTTGATTCAGAGAGGGAATATATATATTTTTTAAAAGTTAGTTAAAACTTATTTCTGTGCTGATGCCCCCTGTACTTCATGAGGGGACATTCAGCAAAGAAATTTGTGTAAAACTCCATTTCATGCTTGCTCTGCAGTTCACTTGCTGGTGATGGTCTCATTTTAATATTTCATTAAACATGCTCATCTTAACTGATAAAGCAAACATGTGCCCTTCCATAGCTTTTAAGTGAGGTTAATTTCTTTATTAATGAAGTTCATTTAGTCTTCATTCCAGAAAAAGGTGTATAACTAGCTCTGCTACATCAATGAACCTTTATTAGAACAGCAGTGTGCATTTTTGTGGAAATATAATGTGCATGGAAATACAATCAATCCCTCTCTCTCTCTGAGAGAGAGAGAAACTGGGACAGATTTTTCCTAGGGAAGATGAGGCTACTGGTTTATTTATAAATAATGTAAAGGAAAAGGTACTGTTGAGAACACAGAATGCACAGGAACTAAACCACACTGCCAAGAGAATAAGAACAGAACAAGGTCTGAGAATACTCTCTGGCCAGCATTTCTGATTGGTACAAGAAGTACTTTTTTGATCCACTTTGCACCACTAAAATTCTCTTTGCATGTGTACTCTAAACATCACAAACCTAATAATCTATCATTTCCACGTAATAGACTTTGTCCTCTACAAACAGCTAAGGAGAGTTGCTATCCCAGACACTGATTTCATCATAATCAACTTGGCAGAAACAACTAGTGGTTATAATATGCTTATTATAATGGGGAAAATAATTTAGTTGTGGATTATTAGAAATTTCTTTAGACTGTCTATCTTAAAGTATATTGATAATATTAGCCGTTTTTGAATGAGGAATCCAGACACAAATTTCTTACAGAAGGAACTTTTTAAAGTGCAGTGGCTACTACAAATTGCAGACAACATGTATATTTTATGCTATTCATAAATTTTTTGCAGTGTTGATATTTTTATGTACTATGGCAGGGATGGCCAAACCGTGGCTCGCAAGCCGTATATGGCTTTTTTACAGTTAGTGAGGCTCGCGGCGCTCCCCTCACACCTCCCATTCTCCACCTACCAGATTGGGGAGGGGGAATTTGGGGCTTCTGCCCTGCAGTGGGGTGGTGGGACTCAGGGATTCTGCCAGAGATGACTGGTGCCTGCTGATGGGGGGAGGAGGGGGAGAGACACAATTTAAAGGTTTGCTCCCCCCCCCCAAAAAAACCTTAAACCCCCCCCCCCCCCTTCCCCCGGAAGCATCCCCCCCCCCCCCCCCCCAGCTCCAAGGTCTTAGCACCACATGGAGAGGCGATAGCAAACAGCTGGGAGCTGCAGAGAGGGGCTGCAGCAGCAAAAGCAATGGCTCTCCATACAGCTCTCAGCTGTTTGCCGCTGCCTCTCCCCACGGCTGCAGCTCCCAACTTGCTTGTTTCAGCAGCTGCCATGCAGGGAGGGGGGGCCCGGCGGCACCATGTGACCGAGCAGAGCCAGCAAACTCTGGTAAAAATCGGGGGGGAGGAATGTGACTCCATGTGGCCCCCTCCCCGGCATTGTTTCTGGCTTCTGCCCAGCAGGGATGGGGGATGTCTCAAGGCTTCAGCCCTCCGGGGCACACCTGCCAGGGCTCGGGGTTTCAGCAGGAGCCGGGCTGAAGCCCCGAGCCCTGGCAGGCACACCCAGCCCTTGAACTTCTGAAGATTGTCATCTGCGGCTCAGTGGGTCAGTAAGTTAGGCCACCCCTGTACTATGGTATATCCATTTTAATGATAGCCTAAAAATATACATGCATTTTATGCTACATATCTGATTGAATGGTACAGCGTATTCTGGGTAGGGTAGAAGAAGCGTGCATTTATTCAATGTCTGTTTATTTCTGAAATCTTGTCAATTTCACCAAGAGATCACAAGTTCACAAGTTATCCTTAACGCATGATGTGACTTTGTCAGTTTGACATGAAGGAATGTAATTATTTTGCTAGACTGCTGAACTATATTCCCTGTATAGATAAAGAAGTGTTTTGGTCTTTGTATGTCTCTCTGTCTTTCAACCTCCCCTTCCTGCCCCAACTAGTTCCTGAAAACCTAATTGTTTATCAGATTTTTGCCTGATTTTTTTTTCAGATTAAAATGCGTGTCAATGAATGTACTAAGCTAATCAATTTCAGATCAGTAATTTTGTGTTTGTTGCTTTATCAGACCATCACTTTTTAAAATAAAAGGCAGTATCACTGTCTGATGTCTTTGTTTTTCAACACCTTCTCATCTTTGATAAATCTGAAAATTGCTAACATCTGGGATAATTTTTAACTTTCAGTTTAAAAGGTATATGAATTCAGATTAGAAATATACCAGTAAATATTTGGGGCTAAATGAATTAGTATCAAGTGATGCTTCTGGTTTAACTTCTAAAAATGTTCTTTATGTATTAATACCTTCTTCCTTTTCTCTCTCTGTCTCATTCTCTCTCGTTCCTGTTTCCTGCTGTTGGCTTTCCTTTGTCACTCCTCCAATGCTGTTCTGTTTTAAAAAAACCAAAAACAAATGAAAACAACCCACACGTAGTTATCCCCATTTGTCCTCGTTCAGCATCTTGCAGCCCCATCAGCCCTCTGTCCTACAAGGCCATGAACTGTAGAAATCCAGCAGACCGACCAAAATTCTTTGACACAACAACTGGACGTAGGAGGACCACACACTCGGCAGGGGTAAGCATGCTAGTTGTATGTAGTCTAGCAGCTGTAGCAGAACCATGTGACATGAATACACATTAGAACATATGAAAAAGAGATGTGGATGGTTTAGGAGAATGTTAATGGAGTCTTTCACTTCTGGGTTACCAGTTAACATCACGCTAGTTGGTAACAATTATTTAACAATAGCTTTGTGGCTTTTGTAAATTCAGTTGTTTTCAGTTCAGTTTCCTAAAGGGCAAACATCAAACTCCCAATCAGCACCACTGCTATTGACATTCTTTTTGTGTTGTATGCAGTGTTATTGTAGCCGTGTTGGTCCCAAGATATTAGAGTGACAATGTGAGTGAGGTAATATCTTTTACTGGACCAACTTGTGCTGATGAGAGAGACAGAAGTTGGTCCAATAAAAGATATTACCTCACCCACCGTCTCTCTCTAATGCTTCTTGAGGGTAGTCTTGGCTAAGAGTAATACAAGACATCAAGACTGTAAACTACTCTTTTAGTCTTCGAGATGGTCCCTTCAGATCATGGTTACGGCACATTACCAGGACAGTGAAGCTTTCACTGCTGCTGCCCTTTGCTAAATTTGTCATGTGAATAGAGTATTTCAGTCTCCAAGGTTATCGGTCTGGCACTTTTGATTGGGTTTTTTCATTATATATTATAATTAAAAAAGAAGAAAAGTTGACATAGTTGTTTGGTGAAGAAGGCCATTTGTGAATACTATTATTAGCAAAAGTAGCTGAGTGAGCAGTTATTCCCACTATGCTGTCTATGTAATGGAGAAGCTGATAACTGTGATCAGATTTATTTTTAAATGTGTTTAGAAAGTACATGGTGGGTTTTTGTAATTGACTGAGAATAACAGATCTACTGAGTCTCTTTCCATCCTCAATACTGCTGGTGTCACTCTGACATACATAGTTAGACATTTCACTAATCCAAATCCTGCATTTTTTGTGCACCTAACAATTAATGGGCTAGGTGCTCAAGGGCAGTCAAAGGAAGTATGCCGATTTACACCACCTGAACATCTGTCCATTGATTTTTAAGGCAAGTTGTCATTGTGAAAAGTATTTTCACCAGGGTCCATCACTTGCTAACATTTAAAAAAAAATAACCTCTCCATTAAAGTCTTGTTAACGCTAAGCTTAACTGCCCAAAGAATTTCAGGATTTATGGTGGTCAATAGGGGAAAAAATAAAGGGATTGCACAAGAAATTCCTGTTTCTTCAACTTTCTTTTCCCATATTTTATAAAATCAGTTTAAGTTAATGGCTGAGATGAACACTATAGACATCTTTTAACTAATCAAATTCCAGATCAGCAATATGTAGTGCCTTCCCCTCTGCCAGTGCTGTGCTTGATACCTGGCCATGGTAGTATAATATTGGTCTCTGACAAGATAATGCTGCTCCATGAATGACTGAGAAAGACATTTGATAGATACCCATGCACCAGTCTTGTTTCCTCTACAGATTGCCAGCTATATTTTGAATTCAATATCCCTAAAAGCTGAGAGTTTCTTGTATTTAAAGCTGCTCTGACGAGTACATATGGTCCCAAATTTTGATCTACTTTGAAACTGTTATAATCTAGTAGGAAATATGCTCTGAGTTCTGACAGAGATATTTTTTAAAATGCCATTGTGAGATAAGAAATTAAAAAGAAAAAAGAAAATAACTATTCTGCATAAGATTGAGCAGTGTGGGCTTTTTGGCTGCCAGCAAGGAAGAGAAGGAGAAGAACCATATTTCAGGCCTATGATGGCAGCAGTGGTGCTAGCACATAAACAAGGAAACAAAATAAATGAAGCCATGTACACTTGAGCTCCATAAGCAGCTTGTTGGGAATGGGGGATGGGAACTTGCTCTTGGCCAACTGAAGAAATAGAACATTTGTAGTGAATGAAGTGTTAATTTCAAGCATCTGCATGGGTATTGCAAAAAGTGAAGAGAAAAACTTTAAAAAAGGATAATTATCTGTCTGTATCAATTTAAGCCTTTTTTGAAAAGTTTTCTGTAGCATCTTAGGATAGCACTGAGTGACTAATATGCGTGCATACTATCAAATGCTCATTTCCCGGCACAAAACATCATTACATTTGTTACAGGAGTCATGTTCGTGCACTTACCAGCCAGGCTGTAGAAAGTGCTGAGACAGCACTGATTTCTCGTTTTCCTATGCTGAAAGTGTAGTCCTTTTGCCCATGGGAATTACTCGTGCAATATGATTTTCTGTTTATTTGCTAATCCTTAGACTGAAAAAAAAGAAAAGGACCTCTCCTCCAGCGTAAAGAGACTTCACTCTCCTTCCAATCCCAAAACTAGATCACTAGCTCTCTCCCCAGTTTGGTAAGTGAAGTACAGATGCTGGGATTCAGCTATATTAAGCTTTACTTGTTGTGCTCATTGAGTGACTCAGCAACAGAAAACATGTATTAAAATGGCAATTAAAAGACCCCTTAAGCTGGGGTAGAGGAGGGACATTGTCTGGCTTGCTGGGGAAAGGGGCATACTGCTGTAAGAGGGGAGGAAGTAGTGAGGCATGGACACTGCTGCAGAAGTGAAGCAGGACAGCGTGGGGATGCTGACTCCTCCCCCAGGGACTGGAAGGGCTGAGGAGTTGATAAAGGGCAAGCCTGGCGGGAAAAGCCCCCTTACCCCCAGATCAGGTGGAGCAGCACCCACCCTTGGAAGTGACAGAAAATCAGGTTTGGTCAGGATCTGCTGAGGGCAATCGCACTAGTCGCTCCTTTCTCGGGGGGCTGGGAAGGAATCTTTCCCTCACCACCAGATTGGCCAAGGTGGAATGGGAGGGTTTGCCTTCCCCACAGCAGGTTCAGGGAGGGCTTTGTTATGGTGAGTAGGGAAGGGAGTTAGGCTACAATGTTACAACTCATTATGCCAGTATGGATGTCCAGTGAAGATACTCCGTAAGGAAGAGAGACAGTGACCAGATAAATGGCTTGGTAAAGGATTTAAAGGAGGTATTTGTTAAAGGAACAGAACAGAGGGCGTTCGAGATGCCTATGGCTGGCACAGCAAGGAGCTAATCCTCCCCGCCCTCCCCCCCATTTATAGCCCACTTTAACCCACATTTGAGGAAGGGAATTGTAAGGTCCCAGCAATGGGATGATTGGGGACCAGGATGGAAAGGGGGGGGCGCTAACGGAAGCTCCCAGTGCAGATATTGAAATGATCATGGAGTTACCTGCACTGTACACCTTTTATCTGCCAGGTAATTCCAGACATCTAATAATAAAATTGCATCCTGGTTAAACCATATCCAGTGTCTCCTGTTCTCCTTCCGGGATAGCCAGACAATGAACAAATCTTTAAAAAGGAAAGCGTTCAGTGGTCAGGGATAGGGGAGAAAGGAAGATTATATCCTGTCAGTGCCCTCCTCACAGGTGTGTATTGGGGATTAATTAGTTAATGTTTATAAAGAGCTTTGAAGATTAAGTTCTGTATGACAGCTAAATAATATTATTCTGTCTCAACATGGTTCAGATTTCCTGTTGGTTGGGAGGGAGATCTTGAAGTGATGATTGTTTTTGTTTTTGAGCTATTACAGCTTTTATCTATAGAGGGAATAGAAAAGTGCCCAACCTATTGCCATCATTCTGGTTTTTTTTGTTTGTTTGTTTTTTGTGGTTGAACAGGCATGCATCCAAGTCCTTGCCTTTTTTGCCTGGCACCCCCAAACAGATAACCTCCCCACCTGGCTCTTCCAAAGTGCCCTCCTCTCAGACGCGCCCTCCCTCCCCTGGCAATATCCGACCGATCAAAAAAGAGCTGAAACCAGATAGTCAGAAAAAAGGACCGGAAAAGGAGCCTGAGAAGGCAGCTGAGGAACAGACAGAAGAGAGTAAAGCAATTTCAGCAAGTGCTGGAGAATCCACAATCAGGGAAGGTCTTTCTGTCAAATTAGAGCCGGCTCAAGGTAAGGATCAGGGATATTTTTGAATCCTTCTCTTTTCCTCTTCCCTTCCCACCAGTTTATTGCATCTTTATCAGTCACAGTACTTCTCCTTCAATAATTGGTTTGTACAGTCCTTCAAAAATTCCCTAGAACGTGTGATACATTATTGATTTCATCCTTTACCTGGCTTAGCACAACTTGCATCTCAAAAATGTGATTCATGGTTGACTCTCATGTCCTCATACAACTGCTTTTCCAAGCTCTGTTAAAGTGGAACAACTGTTGCGTGCCACTAATATTAGAGGGAGTGTCTCATGAAACCATCTCCTGAAGTAACCCAGGCAACAGGAATGTCTAGGTCTCCTAGTGGCTTTTTATTATTTCCCTACTGGAAATTCAGTGTCATGCAAAGATGCATTGCCCAAGGCAGGAAAATGAAATCATAGGGTTACCCAGTCCTTCATTTTTAATGGTAAGAAATTTGCTGGTAAATTAATCTCTGGAGTATTTTACTGCTGCAGATACAGTTCTATCCAGGTGCAGCAAGACACAACCAAAAATATGTAGGTAGCCATTCAAGTGACAGATACAAGATCATAAGAAAAACAGGATAAATAATGTTTTCTCCGTTGACCAGGGGGAGAAGCTGGTGTTCTGTTTCTGCTTGTTGTTTTAAGGGACCATAGTAGTGAATACTGAAATCTTTCTCAGAAAGCCAGCATAAAACCAGAGGGTAAGCTACATTATATCTCAGTGATATAGGGCCTGGCTGATGAGTGAACAGAAGCAAAGATGCCAACTGTGTTAATTAAACTAGATCTGTACCAATTTAGCCATGCTGATACCACATGCCCATGGGGGATAAAGGCAGGATAAAGTAGAGGTAATGGAATACAGAAGAAAACCTAGGTGGGGAACAAGAGGGAACAAGCAATATAACATGGAATAAATACTCTCGGGGGAATTATGCACCAAAAAATTAAAAATTCTGTGCACAAAATTTTCAAATTCTGCATATTTTATTTGTCAAAATAACACAATATGATCACACCATTTTCAATTATTTTTGGTCATTTATTTCAAAATACCCATCAGTAAGTATGTCTGTAACAATATAGACAACAAACAAGATTCAGAAAATGGTTTTTGACAAATAGATCCCTAACTAGGCATATTAATATGGAACTCTGCGTAATAATTCATTTAAACTACAACACAGAACTGTATTTCCCGCACCACCACCACCCCCAAAGCAATGCAAAGGCTGTGGGGAGTCAGGGGTAACAGAGGGGTTGAGGGAGAGGGAAATAATTGCTGAAGTAGCCTGGGTGTGAACTTGGAGGGTTGTTGAGAATAAGGGGGAAAAGTATGGAAGAGGTCTTTTTGGGGGGACGGAGAGAGACTCCATTCAGAGAGTCTCCATGTTAGGGAGCTTCCCCTATGCAGACCCTGGCTGACTCCTAGCCTCTCCTATTCAATCAGGCACATCTCTGTCATCACCATGTGTCCCTGCACCCTCTCCCTGTTCCCATGTGTCTGGTGCCCCCACTCAGACATCCTCTGTCCCTGTGTAGCTCTGCACTCCCTCCCCCATCACCATGTGGCCCTGCACCTCCTTCCCCCTTGTAGCCCTGCGCCTCCACTTCCATTCAGCCCCTGCCCCAGTCTGTTCCTCCCCCACTAGCCCTTATGAACCCCTATCTGACACCCCCCCAGCACCCCACGCTGTCTGTCTCCCCATAGCCTCTGTCTCCTGATCTGGCCCACTGCAAAGAAGGCTCTGCAGGGTCTTTCTCTTCTCTAGCTGGCTAGGAGCTGCAGCTGTGTTCTAGCGCCACAGTGCCCTCTGTTGAGCAAAAGGCAGAACTGTGGCATCTTTTCAGCAGAAGTGTTTTTCTGTGCAAAAAATTTAAAATATGCATGGCTCGTTAATTATGTGCTTGTGCAGTGGTGCAGAATTCCCCCAGGAGTAAATACAGCAAGGGATTGCACAACCATCAGTGAGGCAGAGAGGAAAGAGACAGAATGAGATGAGAGGTTGCTGCTGCTTTTCAGAAAAGAAAAGGGGAGGCAAAGAAGGAGAGGTGAAAGAAGAATAAAATTGAGAAGAAAAAATAATATGGAGATGGAATGTGTGAATCGGTGATAATGAAATGGTGAAAGGGCAGAAGGAAGAAAATACAGCCCTTTTATGGTAGTAAATCGTATTTAGGAACAAATAATTGTTGGTATTCCCCTGACACACATTTGATATCCTTATCATTCTAGGAACAGGGATGAAATGGTTGTTATGATCACTGATATTCTTGTTCTTTGTTATTCTGGATTCTGCATTTAAATAATCAAAGAAATCGACAAGAGGGGAGGGGAGAGAATGCAATAATTTCATCACAGTGCAGCCAAAACTCAGATCCCTAGGTGATTTGGAGGCAGATCCATTGAAAAATGTTTTAAACGTTAGCAACACTGCATGAACCCCTGTACATGCAGCTGGGGTCCACTATTCCTTTAAGAAAGGAGCTGGTCCTTATCTTTTGTTGTTATAATTAATAGGTACCCCGTAGAGCCCCAGTCTTGTCTAGGATCCCATTATGCTAGGCACTCTACTGACACATAACAGAAAGACAGTCCCTGTCCCACAGAGCCTATGATCTAAGCATAAGACAAAAGACAACAAATGGACTGTTGGAACAGAAGGAAACGATGAGACAATGCTGATCAGTATGATAAGCAGCTGATGTGCTGAGACCATTCTTGACCCATTAAGTTTTTTGTAGGCGTCATAGCAAAAGAGAATTTTAAGAAAGGATTTGAAGAAGGATCATGACTGAGTTTTGCAGACGTTTACATGGCGCATGGAGAAAGCATGAAGGTGCTTGTTTGGAAACTCAACAAGATGGTGATGGAGGCTGATGCTCTTGGCTGAGTGGAGACAGGAGTCTATATCTTGATTGCATCTGAGATCATAAGTATGGTGGGAATAGACCATGAAGGACCTTGAAGGTGAAGACAAGTAGTTTGTGTTTGATGCAGTGGCACAAGGGGAGCAGTGAGAGAAGGGCAGCAGTGGATGTAAGTGGGGTAAGATTGACTTTGTCAAGGCCAGAGAAGAGGATGCAATAGTCATTGAGATGCAGGATGATGAAATCCTGGATAAGGATTTTAGCTGTGTAGATGGAGAACAAGGCCCCTATGTTAGAGAGATTATGCACGAAGAATCACCAGGTTTTGGACACACTTAGATGTGAGGAACTAGAGACGGCCAACTATAACATGATGCTCATGTTATGGGCCTGAGCGATGGTGCAATGGTGGTGGTAGTGGCCATGGTGAGTGGTAGACGAGGAAAGGAAGAAGCGCTTAAGTGGAATGATTAAGAGCTCTTCTAACCTACTGGGTCACTCACCAGCCAGTACATCAAACAGAGCTCCCAAAAGTGCTCTCTTCAGGGGTCCCTCTCTTCAGGGGTGGGTTTAATTCTCAGAACCAAAATAGTATAACATAAATCAAACAGATAGACCAGGTCCTTCTGCCCGGCTCCTTTCCTGGCCTTTGCCCAGACCCTGTCTCTGAATGGGCTGCTTGCTGGCCTTTTGTCTAAGGAATATCTGATCCCTGAACTCAAACCTATCACTTGTGAGGTAGCGAATTAATCACAAGTGAGGCTAAACTCAACTCCCTTAATGAGCTGTCCTGCTCTGTTTTGGCCATGTTGAGTTTAAGCTGGACACCCATGAAGAGATGCCAGAAACATAGGGAAATAATTTAATTTGGACAGGAGGAGAAGAGTCCAGAATGAAGAGGTAGGTCTGTGAGTTGTCAGCATAGAAATGGTAGCTGAATTTGTGTTTGCCCAGGAGATTACCCAGAGGGAAGGTGCAGATAGAGAAGAGAAGGGGCGCAAGGACAGAGCCCCATGGAACAGTCACTGAAAGCAGGAGTGGGCAAGAGGAAAATCCTCCTAATGAGAAGCAGAAGAAGTGATTAGAGAGGTTGGAGGAGATCTGAGAGCCTATCATGGGCTCACCTCAGCCAACGGAGCATCTTGCAAAGCGAGCTCACCTAGTCCAGCATTGGTCAAATTAATGTTCCACTCAGGGTGATCCACAGAGGCCTTACACTCCAAAGTAAACAAAAGCCTTCCATTGACTGAAGCCAAAGGTTGCAGTCAGAATTAGGCTCTGACCAGGCCTGGCTTCTTGGATTAAGACAGGGGAAAGACCCTTCCATGGCTGCCCCAGAACTGGCCTTTTTTTTATCTTGTCTGCTAGCACTGATTGGCCTCTACCCCTGGCCCTTCAAGCCGCTAAAAGACCAAGTCTCACTAGTTCCACCAGCAGCTGATTCTGAGAGGCTGCTCTAGGCAACCCGTAGAGGTCTGGGCTCACTGCCCTTCTCTTGTTACAGACAGCTTCCTGGGGCAGGGTGCTCCAAGGCAGTGGGGTCTCTGGAAGCAGGCAGGGAATGCCTAGTTCAATCCATCACAGAGCCTCTCCTTTTTTCATTTACAATGCGTCAGTGACATTTAGGAGGAATCAGGCAACAATTCATCACCCCCAAATCCTACAGCCTGGCTGTAGTTTTCCACATCATGGTCAGTCTAACATCTCCCTATACAAGTCGCCGGCACTGCCAGAAGCATTACTGCTTGTCTGGGTGAGCTTCCTTCAGTTTGGCTAACAGATTGATAGCAGTCCCTGAATAATGTGTGCCTGGCCTCTAGAGGAAAAAGTTCAATTCATCTTCTCTATAGTTTGTGGGGGAAGTGACAGGTATTCAGAAGCCAGGCAGCCGAACAGAAATGTGAACTAATATTTTATTTAGGAAAAAGTACATTCCAGTAATAAACGTTATATGACACAAACCAGAACTGTCAGTTCTGTCACTGGTTATGTTATGGGACCTCACTGTGTCACAGTTGCCCCTGCAAATTATCCTAAGAAAACTATATTCAAGATCAGACTCAAATGCAGCTTTCAGATTGAGGCAGAGTGCACCTAACAAGCATGACGTTGTGTTACAAGGAAGGAGGAGATGGCTTGTGTGTGCAGCTGGCCGTAGATGGACAGTTGACATCAAGGCGGCTACTCACTCAACATTTTTGGAGTGAGCAAAGGAGTAATTAGAATGGGGAACTGGGAGTCCAGACCTCCTAGGTTCTACTCCCAGCTCTATCACTTGCACACTGTGTGAACTTGAGCAAGATACTTGGTGTCCCCATCTGTAAAGTGTGTGTACGATCTGTCATGCAGTGTGTAGAAGATTAGTTAGTTAATGGTTGTGAAGCTGTTTAAGATTCTAGAGTGAAATGTGCTAAGAATGTGCCAAGTAATTTTTATGTGGGTAACAGCTGAATAACTGCCAAACTGATGCGGATCGCTGTGCTAACGGGGGCTTTCACAAGACCTCCTTAATTGAAGGGCACTTTCAGAAATGAAGGGCCTGATGTCATTAGCAGAACCCTGGCTGAGGCCCCTGAGACCAGACACCTGGCCAGAAGGGAGGACACAGTATTGCAAACTGCCCACAACCCCTGCACTGCGATCAGTACACATACAAAAATGGGGTCAGCCCAAGCAGGGTCAGGCCACCTGGGAAATGGGCTGATTCAGCAACTCTCCTAGGCTTTTTCCAGCATCAGGGCTCCTGTTGTGCCCCAGTCTGAGTTTAAAGCTGCTCTCTTCCCTGGCAGAATTCCACCTGAACAGCAACTGCTCCTGTGGGTGCACGGGGGCAAAATTCCCTCCGAAGGAATCTGGACCTCAGGAGCTAATGATTTCCACTTCTTCTCATGTACCCCCATGGGCCTGAAAATATTATATAATCAAAGCTCCCATACTTCAAATTGTATTTCCCATCCTCCTAGCGAGGTTTGTTCAATTATACACTGTTGGGGGTCGTTATTTTTGACACAGCATTATATGGATGAATTTTTCCCTTTCTGCCTGTTTCAATAGCTGCTCCAGCTTTGCCCCCTGCTCCACCAGCAACTTCACCATCCCCTATTTCTAGCAAGGCTTCAGCAGGTACTACTGACCCGGAAGAAGCAACAAGACTGCTTACTGAAAAGAGGCGGCTGGCCCGTGAGCAGCGAGAACGAGAGGAGCAAGAAAGGAAGGAGAGGGAAGAGACTGAAAGGTGACACCCAAATCTGCTCAGTGGAGAGGATACATTTTAGCATCTTGTTGTCATTTTGGTAGCTACCATTGTGTTTAATAAGGAGGGTTCAGAACCAATCCTTAAGGAAAGGAAGCATGAAAATCCAAACTGAAGGAATAATTGTCTTGTCAGGATTCGTTTACATGAGTCGCACGAGCTGAAAAATAATGAGACTAAAAATCTGAAAAACTTCTTAACAAATGTGTCCTATTTGTTCATATGTACATTTAGTGCTTTAAACAGAGAGAATGAAGGACAGATCCCCATTTGGTGCAAATCACCATATCTCCAACTGAAATCAGTAAAGCTGTGATGATTTGCACCAGCTGAGGATCCTGCCCATGGCTGTCTTCATCCTCAAAGCTATGATGATCATGGGTGGAGAGGCTTCTGCTCAGCCTCTTCCCTTGAGGCCCTGCCCTCGCTCCTCCTCTTCCTGCCCCTGCTCTGCCTTTTCCCCCCGAGGCCCCACCCTCACTTTGCTGCTCCCTCCTCCAGGGCCTCCTGCCCACCACTCGCTTCTCTCCACCCTCTCCCCGCTATTGGTCACCCTTAAGGCAGGAAAAAGTAGTGAGGCCCTGGCCCTTCCCTCTTCTGGCACCCCTTAGCTGAGTTGCTCTGGCATCAGCACACACAGCCTCTCACTGGCTGGCCCAGCTGTGGGACATCTCCTCCACATGGCCATGGCCCCATCACTTTTCAGGGCAAGGGATGAGCAGTGGGGAGGGGGAAGAGGCTGAGTGGGAAGTGGGGGCAGGCCCCCCCCTTCTAGGGAGCTTCCAGTGCTCACATAAGCCTCCCCAAATGAAAGAGTCACAGGCTGCCTATGATATCTATAGCTAGTAGGGTCTTCATGGAAAGTGTTTTTAGATTTCCAATAACTGTGGTTTATAGGCCTTTCCCTTTTTTCATTTAATACCAAAGCTCTCCAGTAATTCTGGATGTAAATGATGCATATCTCACTCTTCCTTTTGCCTTCTCTCACCAACTGAATCACCACTTCGGGCACTAACGCTCACTTCTGTTACATTTCACTCGGAGTCAGAAATCTCATTGTTCTGTCCGGTGCTGCTGTTGCCGTAGCCCAGAATCACCAACAATCTTACACTTGTGTTTCGTGGTCACAGGCTAAAGAAGGAGGCGTTGTCACAGAAGATAGCTGAAGAGAGAGCTCGCCGGGAGGAGGAGGAGGCTCGCAGGCAAGAGGCGGAGAGAAAGCGAAGGGAGGTAGAGCAGGAGCGAGAAAAGGAAGAAGAGCTACGCCGGCAGGCAGAAGAAAGAGACCAGAAAGAGAAGGAGGAGATGGAGCGCATTCAGAAACAAGTATGCTTCTCCATGGAGTTTTCATACCAGGCTATGTGGTGGTGATTTGGGTTAGTAATCTCCTGGGCAGCTCTAGATTTCCTTTTGGATGTGCAGGTTATATTACAAATTTAAGTGACTTATGGACTGACTCTTGCTTTCATAGATGGATACAGAACAGCTGGGATGTATTTCTCTCCGTGGAAAAATCTAGCAGCGGGTGGATCTTTTTCTGTAGGACTTTTGTTTTGTTTTTAATTTAAAATTAGCCCCTTAATATTATGGGCCAAATTCTTGAATTCAGTGGAGTTATACCACAGGAGAATTTGGGCCCTACAGTTTTAACATGCTAGATGCCAAGGTAATTTTACTATTCAGAGTTAGTTCTGGACGCCTGTAGGAGAGAAGCTGAGGACTTAGCATAGGAAAGGAAATCCAAAACTCCAGAATTCTAATCCTTACACTGATACTGCCTGTGTGGGGCTCGTGGTTTAGGAACAGATGTTGATACTCTTACTTATGTTGAATAGCACCTTGCCCTTCGAGTAGTGTTATTGAAAGCAGTCAAGAAGGAAGGTACCACTCAAGGTAAGAGTATCACAATTGGGTCTTTGAGCTTTCTGCCTCAGTTTACCATCTGTAGAATGGGGATAATAATGCTGTTTTACCAGCTGCAGTAGGGCTGCTGTGAGGTTAAATTATTTAATATATGCAAAGCACTTAGATTCCTCTTCTGTCTACATACTTATCTAACCCTCATTAGCATGTGGATGCCTCATAAACATTAATGATTTTATCCTCTCAACAAATATGTAAATTTAGTCTGACTAGAATACACACAAAGCACACACTATATATAGAGATAGATAGATAGATATAGCATCGTATTAAAGTAATTAAACTTATAAACTAATGAAGACATTTACCTGAAAATTTTCAGAAAATGTATTCTGTACTCTGAGTACATGCTGTAAATTGAGGCATATACTCTATAATATTCATATATAAAAAAAGGATGAAACCTCTTTAAGTGCAAATCTCAATGCACCCTTAACTAGGGAACTATTATAGTGCCTCCAATAATACAAGACAGTCTTATCTTATAGAGAAAGCCCTTCAACAGTACCTCCCAAGGGAGCCTTACATTTAATTAAAAAACAGGAAGTGTCCATATGGCTGTTTGTCATTGCTTTTGTTAGCAAGGACAGTGTCTGGAGAATAGGAGGGAATTCTGCTGCTTTCTTTTGACCCTATCAAAAGCATTCATCAGCCCGGTGCATTAGTCTCATGAACACTTTTGCTAGCTGCTAGGATAGGAAATGCATTTTCATTAGTCATCTTCTGTGCATTCATGCATGCATCATAAAACAGACACCGAACCAAACAAGATTACCAGCTTTTTAATTTACATAAAATTAAGAGAAGAAAGAGGAACACAGACATTAATTAAGAAACCTGCATTTCAGTCTGAAAATTCTGTTGATGACATAACCCCAAAAGTTCCTTGTCAGATTGTTGTAAATTAAAATGTCATACAAAGATAGGCAGATGCCAGTGCGGATCAGCCATTACATTGTGAATAAGTCCCTATTTCTGTTCCTTTCCCATTACTCAGAAAGAAGAAGCAGCTCGCCAGAGTGAAGAGGCAGAGCGGTTTCGGTTAGAGCGTGAAAAGCGTTCCCAAAGAGAAGAACAAGAGCGCTTAGAAAGGAAGAAGGTAACCGAATGCATGCAGGGAATCTTGGTACTGTATATCTCAGCAGTTTGTTTATTTGCATGTGCACTGTAGAAAGACGCACATAGTTATTGCTTCAGAAATTCACTAAAGATTGGATCCATGCCCAGTGAAGTTAATGGAAAGACTCCCATTGATTTAATGGGATTTAGATCAAGTCCCAAGAGGTTGGTTTTTTCCTTCGGTAAATGCCAATTTTAATACATTACCAAAGATTATGGGTTTTAGGGTGATTTTTTTAAATCAGTGTCAATAAACATTTTCCTTCTTTGTAACTTTCTTTGTAGCGACTTGAGGAGATCATGAGAAGAACTAGGCGCACAGAAGCTGTAGATAAGGTATATGCTACATTTCATCATCCATGTAAACACCTGGGCATATGTTTCCCTTTTCTCCAGTGCTGCTTTTAATTTACAAAACTGTGTTTCCTTTATAGAAATCTAATGAACAGCAAAATGGAGAGATATCTAAGGCAAATGTTACTGGAGAAACAGGTATGGCATTTGACTCTGCTCTTAGCCCAGAACAAGAAGAAATACGTAGCCAAATGAATTGAGGTTGATAGGATTTTGGAATTTTGCAATCCAAGCTAGCTGATATAAATGTCAAGAACACAATGGACTCACTCAGTTTTTGAGTAGATTTTAATTATTTGAAATTTCTAAATGAGAAATTTCTAAGATTTTTTTTTTTTTAGAATGTTACCACCATGAATATTTCCTTTAGAGCTATGTAGCTCAGTGCTTTGCAAGAAAATGTCTGTGTTATCTTCGCTTGTGGGAATGTTCTTTAGAGTGAAAATGAACAAGTTAATTATGATAGTTGTATCAAGTTTGACAGTGCTGATTCTACCATTTTACTGGAGTAGTGTTACAGCTATAAGGGCCTGTTCTCTCAGGGTTTTCCATATTAACCCCTATTTTTAGGATTTTATTTTATCTCAGTCATTAAAACAAATTTGCTCAAGGCTGAAATTTGATATTAGTTATAACACTTAATAGTACTTGTCACTTACATATAATTTCATAGTGCTGAATAAATAATAGTCAATACAGGGTATTAGTAGATATAAAATATCCAAAAGTCATTGCCTGAGCCTATTTAATTTATTGATTTAGAGCCTATTTGTGACCAATCCCCTCCACCCTCTCTGCCACTGCACAGGGCTTATCCATATTGTGAGTCTGAGTGCAGGGAGAAAAGGGGCTGCTCATGCAATTCAAGGGCTCTGTTTTCTCCTCCTCTCCACACATATGCATCAGCTAGTGAAGTTGGCTGGCTGGGGCACATTCAGCATCTGATGCAGCATATGGCCCCTCCCTTCCCACCATGCAAAGCTGGACCTCCTGAGGAAAGTTGACTCTGAGCAGTGTCCCTGAGTAACAATTCCTTCTGGAGTTGCTCTGACCCAGGCCTGAGAGTAAACACTCAGTCTAGTCAATAATAAATAGTAGGTTAATATTTGTAAAGCACATTGTAAAGATCCACATATGGAAGGTGCAGTCTTAGAGCCAAGTATAATTATTATTAATTAAAATAATAGGGACCTAGGCCCAGATTCCTAAAGGCATTTAGGATTTGCTGCACTCAGCAGTACAATGCCGAACTGATTGAGGCGTCTCAATCCCCTTTTCAAATGAGATCTAGGCACTTAAGAGTCTAAAATCCTATCGACTGACCTCTAGTGATGAGCCCTCCAGGTCGGGAGTGGAGGCACACTGGTAGAACAATGTGGAGAAGCTTACACTGCCTGTTTTTGGATAAGTTTAGAACTGTCAGATAAACACCTTTCAGTAGCAGTAACCTATTAGGTTTTGATACAGTTGGGTGGGGGCACTATTTATTAATTTTTGAGGGGTTTTTAGCATGTTTTACTAAGCAAAATGAAAATCCCATATATTTATATAAGTCTACAGAAGCCAGAGTTAAGACTGAAAGTTTATCCTCATCTCTCAAAAATTTGCTCTTGGGTTTTACAATCCTTGGTAAGATTATGCACAGCTGCAGGGTTATGGCAGTACCTAGAAGACATGAACTATGTCCCTAATTTCCCCACCACCTGAATATAAAACTAAAAGTTGTAGTTTCTGCTTTTGTAGATTGCAGGTGGGGCAGTTACATATGTCATCCTGTGTGTGTGTGTGTGTGTGTGTGTGTGTAGTGAAGACCGAAAACATTACACTCTCTACATGGAAATAAGTTTATGTACAGCACTTACATAGATTCCAAGACTAGAAGGGACCGTTGTAATCATCTAGTCTGACTTCCTGTATAACACAGACCAGAGGTTGAAATTTGCTGCTGTTCAGAAACACGTTTTACATTGGAATTTTGTTTATTCATTTCTGACTGAGTTACATTAAATTGTTAAGATGGAACCCAAACTTTGATATGTATTATTACTGATCAAAGCATTCTTGACTCTACAGGATTTAGGGGTTTTTTATCCTATTTTCTGGGCAGACTGTCTTTCTTTAAATTTTTGTGGACTTTTTTTTTTTTTTTCCTCCTTTCTTCTAGCAACCAGTCCCACATCTCCCTTAGAATCTGTAGCGGCATCTCATCTTCAGCATGTGACAGAATCACCACACAATGGGGAATCGGTAACCCACTCACAGATAGTCATTTCACATCAACCTACAGTAAATATGGACAGGTGAGAATAGTCATGAGGAATATAAAAAGTTTAGAGGATGAGGGATGTTAAAATAACAGTTTGTTTATTCCATTTATTTAAAGAAGGAAATTAAAGATAAACATTGTTCTTTTCTCCACTGTTTTTTGTTTTTTCTCCCCAATGCTCAGAAAAGGAAGTTTGAACATATTTCACTTAGAAGTGACCTATTTTTATCTGGTTGTAGTGATGAAATTTGTAAAACCATAGCACTCTTACTCTTCACAATATTATTTGAAAATAAATTTGCTGTTTGCCAGCAAATACTATAGATGTTAAATCTCAAGGGGGAAGGACAATTTTTCTTGTTCATTTCCAAGAATTGAAATATTATTGGCTACACCTGTTACAAAAAATTGCTTTCTAAAGCTATTTTGCATTCACAGCATTAGTTTTCCTGCATGGAGTGTGGAGTGCTTTGCTTTTAGGTTAGTTGTCTTTCTACTCTTCAGAGTGTTAACAAATATTGATCACTTGACAAGTTACTTGATGGCAGTTAGAGAATTATCCTGTGTTGATTAAAAGCATTCATTCCCTGTAAAGGTAGTTTTGTAAGTCAGGCATTTGATGTTGCAGGTCCCTGTAGCCATGGGGCAAATTGTGCACACTTTGAAAAATTCTGTTGAAATGCTTGAAAACATTTGTATTTAGTCAAGTAAAGGCTGGTGTCCTGTGGGGTTGAGCTGTCAGTTTTTCTCAGTTTCAGTATTTGCTCTTCTCATATTGCATTGCAGAAAACCAAATTACCCCATTGTGAATTCATGTTTTATGCAGCTAGAGCCAAAATATCAATGAAAAATCTGGCAAACAGACTTTAATGGGCAGTATGCTCTGCAGTAAGATTGGCCCTAATTAAAGGAGGAAATCTCAATATCTCTACAAGCCTGAGGGATTCTTCACCTCCTGTCACACTGACAAGGAGGCCCCTCCTGAGAGAAGCTCTGTCAGTGACACTGAACGTTGAACTGTGTTAGATGAACTGTATAAAGCCGTTATTAAGGCAGCTATTAAATTCTAATTATTTCTCAATCTTAAATGCACCTTGATGTTTGTAATATAATATATGCCTTTCTAATAATTGCTGTCATGTAGCATCATATTTAGAGTAGAAAGAACCTCAGAGCAGCCAAGGTAAGGAATGAATAAACATCCATGCAGCTGAAACAACAAAAACAGAAGGAATCTATTACTCTGTATAAAGAAAGGCAGCAACATAGCAGCTTTGGCTGAGTGACTCTGGACATTTACTAAATCTCTGCACTGCACAAGCAAGATTTGGCTTTTGCCGAAACGGTCTTGCACTTGGTTTGAAGGGGGTAGATATGATGGCCCAAATTCTCTTCTCTGGGCAAAATCTGAGTAAGTGGCTTTGCACCGGGGAGTTTCCTGAAGGGTTCCTAGGGGATGGAGTCATTCTCTCAGCCCAGGGAGTAACAATGAGAATTCTCCTCAGCTGCTAATATAGCCCTTGGCCTCCACAGCTGCCTCCCCTTCTCTGCAAGAGGTTCACAGTTTAACTGATGGCTCATCTGCACAGTTGTGTATCCACTGACCACACCTCCCGTGGTTCACTCCCAATATACCCTTCCTTGCTCTGCTTAATGGTGCTTAAACCTCAAGTGCAACACATCCTGTCTCTCCCCATTCAATGCCTCTGGTATAAGTTGGGTCAGTACCCCAAGGAGGGACTCAGGGATGGGATTTGGCCTTTATAAATCGGATGGTTTTAAATATTAGTAGAGGTTTGGGTTCCTGGGTACTGAGCTGTGGAAGTTCTCCAGTTTGCCATTGGAGCCCAGGTCAAGAATCATGGAGCATTTGTGGGGCAGAGTAGGTTGGTTGATCTGCCCCTCTGATCTGTGCCCTCCCCCACCCACTCACAGGAGCACCCAGCTTACTCAGGCTGTGTGCTGGGACCAAGACTCCAGTGAAAGCCCTGCTTCCATGTTAATAGATACAAAGTAATAGAAAAATAAAAGGAATACTAGCAGAAAAAGGCAGTTGACTTTTTTTGTTTTTGTTGTTGTTGTTTCTTTTAATTAACTGTGCTGATCTTGTTATCCTGCTAGGACTTCATTATCCCTGGAAGATCGATAGTCTTTATAAGCCCTAATGAAAATGCTATGGTGTGCTGTAGCTTGATTATACTGTATATTAATTAATCGGTAATTGTTACTAATGGATAATAGCTCTAATTTCTCAGAGGGGTAGCCATGTTAGTCTGAATCTGTAAAAAGCAACAGAGGGTCCTGTGGCACCTTTAAGACTAACAGAAGTATTGGGAGCATAAGCTTTCGTGGGTTTTACCCACGAAAGCTTATGCTCCAGTACTTCTGTTAGTCTTAAAGGTGCCACAGGACCCTCTGTAGCTCTAATTTATACATTTATAAACACTATAACAGTTTTGTTTCGTGGAAGGAGAGAGAAAGTGGGACTCATGCTAATTTTAAATGTTTCATCACATTTAGAGTCCAGCTTTTCAAAGTGGTCTCAAGCTGATCTCTCAAATCACATCTAATAACTGCTACATACCCAAATACTGCCTATGGACATTAAACTGCGTTCTGTTGCATCCAGCTTTTGAAAGTACTTTTAAGGGCCTGATTATGCCACCCTTACTCACATTGACTATCACATTAGGGCTTCTCACTGAGTAATAAGGTGATATTCAGCATAAAGGAACCTGGCCTCATATTTGACTTATCATTGGTATTGTTTGTGTCAAGAGCTTCATAGTTACAAATCATTCACTCAAATAAGTGTAATATTACTCTTTCTTACCTAGAAATGGTGTGCTGGGCAGACTGCAGATTTTAAAATGGCATATGCAAGTGGAAATCTTCCACTTATATCAGAAAGCATCCCAGAATTAAGAAGAAAAACAGTAGTTCATGCAGATGTTGACGCACCATTAATAGCAGGTTATTTGTCTTTAGTCACAAAACTTAGTGATTGGGCAACAAAATGGCAAATGAAATGTAATGTGGATAAATGTAAAATAATGCACATTGGAAGAAATAACTATACATACAATATGATGGGGGCTAAATTAGCCCCCATGAATCAGGAAAAAGATCTTAGAGTCATCGTGGATAGTTCTCTGAAGACGTCCACACAGTGTGCATCAGCGGTCAAAAAAGCAATCAGGATGTTAGGAATCATTAGAAAGGGGATAGAAAATAAGATGGAGAGTATCTTATTGCCCTTGTATAAATCCATGGTACACCTACATCTTGAATACTGCATACAGATGTGGTCTCCTCATCTCAAAAAAGATATACTGCCATTAGAAAAGGTTCAGAGAAGGGCAGCTAAAATGAGAAAATGAGAAAGTAAATAAGGAAAAGTTATTTACTTGTTACCATAATACAAGAACTAGGGGCCACCAAATGAAATTAATGGGCAGCAGGTTTAAAACAAATAAAAGGAAGCTGTTCTTCATACAGCGCACAGTCAACTTGTGGAACTCCTTGCCTGTGGAGGTTGTGAAGGCTAGGACTATAACAGCGTTTAAAAGAGAACTGGATAACTTCACGGAGGTTAAGTCCGTTAGTGGATATTAGCCAGGATGGGTAAGGAAGGGTGTCCCTAGCCTCTGTTTGTCAGAGGGTGGAGATGGATGATTGATTGATTGATTGCCGATTGGGTTCACTCCCTCTGGGGCACCTGGCATTGGCCACTGTTGGTAGACAGGATACTGGGCTAGATGGACCTTTGGTCTGACCCAGTACGGCCGTTCTTGTGTTCTTATGTCAGGGGGTTTTATCTACTTTTGATTCATTTTTTTAAATGAATCAGACTGTGTATTGTTGAACTGGGAAAATAGACTTAAAACTGTGGTTTGAAATATAATATGAGGCAAACAAAAAAAATTTCAGATTCCTCATCAAAATGCAAGAAGGTTCCAAAATATATTCCCCACCCTCAGGGTTTCCAAATTGTGGCACCAAAGCTTGCTTCTTTTTTCCCCCTTAATTCACTGAACAGTATCCATAAGTGATGTGATATGAAATTGAACATAGATAACTCCTGTTGGGTTACCTAGTCCATCTCCCTGCCACGGAAAGATTGTGGCCTATAATACATTTTCTAGTTCTTTACCCAAATTATGTCATACCTGCCCCTTACCTTGGGAGACTATTTTACTGCCTAATGAATTGTGCTGTTCAGTCTTTTATTTTCTTTTTTAATTTCATATCAGTGCTCCTGCTATCTTCGTGTACCACCCTCACAGATCATTGCACTGGGCCAGTGCTTCGTTCTTACCATGTTAAGTCCAAGACAGTCTCAAAAAAGGCATTACTAGGGACCAGTGACGGTAGAAAGGGTACAGTCTTGTGAACCATCTGAGCTGAAAAAGAATGCTGCTGGGTTTTCAGAGCTTATACAGTATTCATTTCTCAGTCTGGCATGCTGTGATATATCACCCTTTAAAACCCCTTTACTCTGATGACTATCTTGCCTTCCCCACATCTCCACCTCTTCATTACTGACCTGGTATGAGAGCCTGCTATCTCAGGAAATGGTAGAGATAGAGCTAATGCTTTATCCAAAAACCTGGAACCCAGCATCCAAGAAAGCATTCATCTCTACTTCTGACGGCTCTGCCGAAATAATGTTAATAAATCAGGTGACAGTCATGATTTAAGGTCTAGTATCTCCTAAGATCCTAGCGCAGCCAGGTGTAGAAATATTTTGACAGATCACTACAAATGCTTTAAGGACAAGTAAACTATTTGAGGCACTGATCCTAGATGAGTGATCAAAAAATAATTAAATCAAATCCTAAGTAATTCCACTTCATTCATGTTTACTCCTTTCATATACTTTTAAATATCTATTAGGTCCAACCATAAGACTTTAATTATCACTTAGGCAAGCAATATATATTTTACAGTAGCTCTTTTAATCTTTCCGAAGTCAGACCTTCCATCACCCAATCAGCTTTGTTGCTCTTCTCTGAACTTCCTTCCGTTTGTCTCCCTGGTACTGAAGTGTCCAGATCTAATGCAGTTTTGCTTTCTGAAGTGCTCCGTCCATAATTGTGCCACTACTAATTTCTTTGCTTTTCACTTAAAATAAATGTGAAGAATTAAATACCTCCTGAGTGATTTATTAAACTAGAGGCCTAATGTGGATTTCCAGAGGCAAGATGTTATTTTGCAATGGCACTATCAGTGTCACTGCAGTTTTTATCTATTTGCTTTATGTTCCTATCAATTTCTCTCTGCATATTTACAAAAAAATAAAAACAAAAACAAAATGAATGAGATTTTTCATGTGCTCTCCATATTAGCCTAACTCTGCTCCCATTCAAGTCATTCAAGTTAATGGGAGCAGAGTTAAGACAACAATTAAGCACATTTAATAATAATAATACCTAGCTCTTTTATAGTATTTTACAAACAAGGTCAGTATCATTATCCCGATTTTACACATGGGGAAACTGAGGCATGGAAAATGGAAGTGACTTGCCCAAAGTCTTCCAGCCAGCCACTGTCAGAACCAGGAATAGAACCCAGGTTTGCTGTGTCCTAGTCCAATGTTCTATCCACTAGGCTGCACTCCCTCTCATTTAAAAATCCCACCTACCATGCCAACAAAGTGAAGAAGGGGGTGGTCTTCTGAGACGGTGGCTGGTTTGTGGCTGAGGCACTGGCCTGGCACTCAAGAGATCTGGGCTTAAATCCAGACTTCCTGTGTAATCCTAGTTAAATCACGTAATCTCTCTGCCTCGGTTTCTCATGTATAGGATGGTGATGATGATGATGCTTCACTTTTTCGGGGGGATGCGGTGATAAATTCATCTAT
Organism: Trachemys scripta elegans; assembly: GCF_013100865.1. Lineage (NCBI taxonomy): Eukaryota > Metazoa > Chordata > Testudines > Emydidae > Trachemys > Trachemys scripta. The sequence goes on from NC_048300.1 coordinate 103,248,240, forward strand.
GTTTGGGAAGTGCTGAACACCACAGAAAAGCCAGTAAATAACTTCCAATTGGCACATGGTTTATTTTTTATTAAAAAGGCTCTCAAACCTATAGTCAACAGAAAACGTGCTGTAATACTGAACCACCTGCTCAGAAATGGCCTGAGACAATTGATAAGCCCTGTTAGACATAGATGGAGTAAAAGAAATTCCAGAGATGTCAGACCCTGACATACAAATCTGGGCACCCTCAGATAAGGCATTCCAGCTGATCGCAACAGCTGTGGTATGGTCCAAATAGAGAAGTGCCTTAGGATGCGAGGACCTACATTATTAAGGGTTTTATTATTAATCTATACATCACTGTAAGTTTACATGAGGCTTTATGGACAAATAAAGATCAATGCCTGTGCCCCAAGGAGCTTAAAATTTAAGCCCCAGTGCTGCCATTCGCACAACGAATAACACCATAATCCTCCTACATGGAGTGAGGGACCACTCAGCGCAAATGAGAGCGGCAGACTCAGATGTTAAAACAAAAAATAATGCAGGATGGTGACAGACACTGAGGTGTGTTAAGCAGGAGAGAAGTTACAGAAACAAGATAACATGGAGGCTTAGGAGAATGATTCATGCGTCATCAAGGTTCATCAGGGATTTTTCGTATTTTTAATACATTTACTTAGAGGGAAATATTAGGGTTTATTAGCCTCATAGAAGAGGCATATTTTACTAGGGGACTTGGAGGAGGAGAGGGCAGACACAGTCAAGAAGAGGGTTCCAGACATATGGGGAAGCAAGCAAGAAGGCCCAGATCTGAGTGAGAGACACTGAGGATGTTGGTATTGGCTTGGGCAGAGTGAATGAGGACAAGGGCAGAGGGGTTGGATAGGGCAAAGATGGGCAGGGCCTGGAAGGTAAGGAGTAGGAGCTTGCAGAAGATGATGAATGTGAAGGAGGTCAAAGCAGCAGACACAATAAATGAGTTTCACATCTGGACGGACTGGGAGCAGATGTTAGGTAAGTCAGAAAGAGAAGGTTGCAGCAGGACAAGAGCAGAGCCTGTAAAATTAGGGAATGGCAAGACATACTCAGATTCTGCAGGTCTTGTAAAGGGAAGTACTTGATATTATGAAGAGCAAAGGCACTTGCAGTCTTAGAGAATGCCAGTCTCAAGATATCTGAGATGTAAAGAGCAGAGAAAGGTAACACAGAAATACCTTAGACGTACTAAAGGTCGGTAAATAAATAGGGTTGTGCTATCATTTTTTTCTCTTCGTTTTTTTTTTTGTGTGTGGGTCACTTGCTGTAGCCATATGATGTCCATTGATACTATGGTGCAGCAGATTATGGCATTCTTATGAGTAATACAAAGGCATAACATCACCAGGCGTAATGGACGCCAGTCCTATTCTGAAATAGGACACTTACTGAACAAAATTAGAGTGCAGATTATCGCTAGATATGGCTTACGTAACTTGATGTCTAGCTCTGCAATTAATGTTCAGTATAGTATACAATAAATCACTGTAGATGAATGCAGACTTCTCTTCTACTTATAAGGTTGCTTTTACTTAATGCATTTCTTTCAAAGTGATTCTTTTGGTTCTGACAGATCAACAGGAACACGTACATGTAAGTGTCATTCATCTTCAAGTGGTGGATATGCTAGCTAGTGGAGACTCGTTTTCTAAATTTGGGTCTGGCCCTAAAAATTCTTATTTCTGAGGGAAAAAAGAAATGTGGATTTCTAATAAGGGTGAAAGTAAATGCTGAGGTCATTTGTTCGCTGCTACCCCAAATACTGTACATACTGAATAATACTACAGTATATGAAAACTAACAGTCACTATTGTGTGTGGATTGTTTAGTTTCAGCTCTTGACCAGCTGTATCCCACTACGCTAATAACATACATTATTAGTAAGATTTTTATTTATATTTTTTCTTCCAGTAATCTCAATCCTGGAAAAGAACCAAATGAAAATGGAGTGTCTATGCAGAATGACAACTTTGAAGAGATCATAAACTTACCCATTGGATCTAAACCATCCACATTGGATGCCTTGAACAATGATGGAAGCAATAGCCCTGAAATTCCTTTGAATCCAATTTTAGCCTTTGAAGATAAGGGGACTCTGGGGCCATTGCCTCAGGTAGATAGTGTTCAAACACATCAAACAGCAGGTAGGTTTGCTTTGGACCATTAGAATTTGTAATATTTGGTAAATGAGAGACACCATGGAGTCCCTAATTGATGTACATAACCAGATTGTTAATTTAAGCAGTTTAGGTTGTAAAATATTTGGGGCAGAGAGCATGTCTTACTATGTGTTTGCAAAGCCATGTATACTTGCATAGTGCTGTGTGAATCATGACTGTTAACCTAATGTCAGGGGAAATAAGGGGTTCCTAGTAAATCTTGGCTTCATGCGTATAGGGGTGTGAATAACATATATTTCAGTTCACTCGCGATTCTGAAAAAAAAATCATGTCAGGTTGTCCCGGACACACAGGTCCATTGCTCTTGAACAGCTCTGGAACTGACCCTGGGAGGACCCCTTCATTGTGTCAGCCCCCTTAGGGTCACACACTCACTAGGGTAAGCCACTTGGCTTCACTGCCTCCTGGAACCGAGCCTCAGAGCTTTCCGCACCCCTGCTTCACACCGTGAACTCCCTCCAGCGAGTCCACCTGAGTTGGACACCTGAGAGAGAGAGAGAGAGAGAGAGACTTCTACACCCAAAGGGAGCAATGCACCCCCAACTCCCTTAAATGGGAGTGACTCTTAGCCAGCATTGTAAAAGCAGAAGGGTTTATTAGAGGTCTGGAACACAGCATAGAAAGTCTTTAGTTAACATAGAGAACAGAAAGTTACAGCATAGTCCATCTGGGTCAGTCCCGAGCCCTCTGACCCCTTCTTCGTCCCAGTCCACAAGCTTCTCCTGTTTCCAGCAGCCCACACTTAACAACCCTGGCCCCTCTTCACTCCTTTGTCCTTGGTCCTGGGCAAATATTGTTACCTGGCCCCCCTCCTTAACCCTTTGTTCTCCAGCTGGTCGCACCCAGCTGGCTTCCTGCAGAGGGTGGGCCATCCATGGTGGTTAGTTGCTAGGTGCCAAATGTCTGGGCAATTGGCGTGGCCGTTGTCTTCTCGGACTCTCCATGGGCATGAGGGCCCAGACCCGAGGCAGCTAGGTCAGTCACACCTGGATCACTGGGTTTCTGCAAAGAGTAAACAACCTTTCTCGCTCCCCACTTAGTTAACCATGAACCACAAAAGGGAAACTGAGGCACACACCATATTCATACAAAATATTATGACATTTTTCTCAGTCCGTCACACAGGTTGAACAAAAGTTTTGTTTTAACAAAATTGAAATTTTTTGTTTCAACAAATCAAAATGTTACATTTTGATATTGACCATTTTAAAATGTTTTTGATTATATCTTAATAAAAGTAAAGTAAATTTAGAAACAAAAAGTTGTTTTGACCAAAACATTTCAATTTGTTCAGCTTTTTGCTCTTTCTAACTGAAACAATTCAGCAAAACTGCCACAAATTCATAAAAATGTTTGGTTGCCGAAGGCTGAAATCTTCATTTTTTGCTGTAAAAGGTTTCAAATCAAAAATTTCACTCAGTTCTGCTCATGAGGATGTTTTATAAATGTTTGCACAATGCGTTTCAGCAGCAGCATGAACAGGAGAACCTTGCTGTGACATAATTAGTTGCCACTGTCTTAGCAGCTTCTGATCCAGCAATATGTTCTAACTATCCAAATGGAAAGTTGTACCCCTCTTGTGGGGTGTTCTCCGTGGAATGGGGAAATGGTTACTGCCTTATACATAAGAATACTGAATACCCTTCCCTAATAATGCGATGACCAGGAGGCTCTATCTCTGATATTGATACTGAAGGTTTGCCTGCAGCAGCTGTCGCTGTAGATCTCTGTAAAGAAGCAGACTAGAATTTTGTATATATTGGGTATGAACTGAATAATAAATATCACAAGCTAAATCAGCTGCCTGCATTATTTCCTTCTTCCATGTATAGAAAATTTGAGCAAAAGGATCAGCCAATGAAAGTGCTGTTTAAATCGGCTTTTTAGATAAAAATTATTCCCGTCTGCTAATCTGTCCTTTATTGCCTTTCATTATAGAAGTTATCTGACTGTTTCTTCTGAAGAGCCAAAGATGAAGTAAGCATCTCTGCTGCCTATGGAGTTCCTTCCATACTATGAAGGACTGTTTTATTTTCTCTCTCCAGTTTTCTAAAACGTTTGTGGATATCTTTTTTGAAAGGACCTTAGTAAAACCAGCAGAAGAAGTGATGGAGAATAGACATGGATTATCTTTCTATCTAATAGTTTTCACCAGTAGAAAATCATGCTTAACGTGCATTACTTAAAATGGCTTTTTTTCCAACAAGCTCCTTTTCGCAAATCAATATTTTCTGCGTTCTTCAAGACAAAAGGCACTAGAATCTGACAGTAATGAGCTGATTGGGGTAAAGGGCCTGATTTTTTTTTTTTTTTTTTTTTTTTTTTGAAGATGGGTGGTTGCTTTTAAAATTGGCGACTAATCTTCTACGTTTTACGGATCTAATACTTGAAAAATAAACATCTCATTGCTCTACAAGTAGGGCTAATGGGAGGTTTCATTTAAACCTGCTGGTTTAAATATTATTACAGAGAACTCTAATTATGGGGGCAAAATATAGGCTTCTGTATCAGGTTCTTGTAAATGTAACTTCTACATGGACGTTCTGTAAATTCAAATGTCACTACGATCTTCTTGCATTTTCTTTAAAAACACAAAGCGGAACAGGTTTTAAAATATGAAAATTTGAAGCGCTATTTTTTCATGGACAAGACGAAAACCTGTTGTTCTCCTAGATAATGTATTTATGAATTTTGTTCAGTACAAAAATAAATCATCTAATTGAATAAATTAGAAAAATGTGGTAAAACAATATTGCAAACTTGATTTTGTTAGTTGCATTCATGTCCACGGTATGATAAAAGGTACACATGAAGACACACAGAAAAATCATTTTTTGAGTCCTGTAAATTGCTGCTGTTCCCAGTAATGGAGGGATCTTTCTTTGCCTTATCAGATTGTGACACTCTGTGTGAACTTGAATATTGATTTTGGGGCAAGAAAGGGGAGGGGTGTTTTGGGGGGGGGGGTTCATTTCAGAGCAAATGGAAAATGATGCATGTTTGTTCTTTTTATTTATTTAATGTTCATTTTTTAAAATGCAGTACACTTTATCACTGGATAATGACTTGAATCTTACCATTCCTCTTTAAGTCCACTGACACAGATTTTTCACTTTCAGCATTCCAAACTTGTCACTTTTGCTGCTACCGAGCTTGACTGAAAAATCTTGCACTTTTTTTGCTTTTATAAAGAGTGCTCCTAATGGCAGAAATTACTATACCTCTACCCTGATATAACATGACCCGATATAACACTAATTCAGATATAAGGCGGTAAAGCAGCACTCCGGGGGGGAGCGGATCAAAGCAAGTTCGATATAATGCAGTTTCACCTATAACACGGTAAGATTTTTTTAGCTCCCGAGGAAAGTGTTATATCGAGGCAGAGGTGTACTTAAGTGTTGTGCATGAGAGACGTTACCGGGGCACTGATGGAAATCAATGGGACAGATCTTTAGCTGGGGTACATTGAGGTCCAGGGAGCTATGACATTTTACACCTGCTGGGGATCTGCCCCAGTGAGTATCCTTTTGATTAACTCCTTTGGGCATTGGATCAGGCCCATAATGAGCAACACTGCAGCAAGTTTTGTTATCAAAGGGAAGCTCAGTTTAAGGTAAGACTTGAAAGAATTCTATGAAGAATGTTTTGAAGAGCTGACTTTCCAGGGTGCATGTCTTCTCAAAAAGGAGATTGGATAAATCTACTGGAAATTCATAAAATGATACTTCATCTCCCCGATTACATGGGGGGGGGAGAAGTCGTTCAGTCAGAATGTTTTAGAAATAGTTTGTGATCTAGTGAAATGAATTGAGTTTGTTTTCTGCTTTCTTTACAGTTCTCCATGTACATAACCATTATATTTAAAAATATGTCCAAAATATGTAGGTTTTATTTCTTTTAATCTATATAGTATGTAAGAACCAAATAAAATTTGTTTGGAATATTTGTACCTTTTATATTTTGGTTATCTTGTTACATTAGTTTTATCCAGGGAGCAGTTTATGCTTGAAAATTGTTCTAGCTACTCTTCACTTATTTATGTCTGTTTGGTTTTCTCTCATCTGTTTATTAGGAAAGTAGCACAGGCTCATTTACAAGTAGGGATGGACCAAGGAGTTGGTATTTGGACCTAGATTCAAATTATGTTTAAAACAGGGATTGGATTAGGATTCAAATTTGATGGCCTTGAGATCATATGAACAGTACTCATGAGATTTCAGACCAAAAACTCTGATGCAGCATTGAAATCAATAAGATTTAAGAACATGCTTAAAGTGAAGCCGTTCTTAAGTACTTTGCCAAACTGGAACTATAATGAAAAGAGTTCTCATGAAATGTATTCTATATCTAAACCAGAATTAGAAAAAAAGCCCCTTTTGGCTGTAGGGTCTGACCTGGAACCAAAACTAGAAGGGTAAATTCAGATCCGGGCATTTGGATCAGAATTGCTGACAAAAAAATTCATAGGGTTTAAGATTTGAAGTCCTGGTTTTGATCCACCTTCATTTGAAAACAGAAGATTTTAAATGGAGGAAAAAGTCAATCTTCTTTAAAATATTGTTTTTATTACTAGACCATAGTATCAAATATAGGTGGGCATGGGATATAATGGTGTCAGCTTTGTAGACAGTTACTGTAACAGTTTTAACCATCTGCACAGTCAGGGGCTGTTTGACTATTCCAGGATGGTAGAATTAGGAGTTGTAAAAGTCTTACTTACATTACAATAATAACAAGCATTATGAAGTGGGAAGTCATACATTTTCATATTGTTGGGAATTGAAAATATTCATCTCATTGCCTCAATCAGTTGTTCATAGTGCCACAATCAAGTGCTTTGTAGCAAATTTGTCCATGACATTAAGCACTGCATCACAAATGCAGGTTTAGTCATCAAGTTTCAGTTTCTTACATTCTTTTCTCTTCACTTTTTCATCTCATTCCTAACAGGAAATGCCCTATTTTACTTCTTGCCAAAGTCTTAAACAATGTTTCCAGTTAGGTAAAATTCCCAATAAAATAGAAAAATACTGGTTTAGGCTTCCAAGGGAGGCTGTGGAATCTCTCATCAGAGGTTTTTTTAAGAACAGGTTAGACAAACACCTGTCAAGAATGGTCTAGATATACTTGATCCTGCCTCAGCATGGGAGGCTGGACTAGATGACCCCTCGAGGTTGCTTCCAGCCCTACATTTCTGTGATTCTATGAAAAACAGATAAAAGAACAGATTCTAATTGTATCACAAGTTTGCAAAGTGAACTGTATTTAGGCTTGGAAGGATTAGTTTGTTGATAAATGTTGATAAATGTCGATTTGACCATGTGCAGTGTTGTTGTAGCCATGTTGCTCCCAGGATATTGGAGAGAGAAGGTGGGTGAGGGAATATCTTTTATTGGACCAACTTCTGTTGGTGAGAGACACAAACTTTCCAGCTTAAGCAGAGCTCTTCTTCAGGTCTGGTAAACATACTTAGTGTCACAGCTAAATACAAGGTGGAACAGATTGTTTAGCATAAATAGTTCAAATACATTTCAAGGGACCATTCAAGGTAAAATGGCCCATTAACACTCCTCTAGTAATAGGGAGGAAAGGAAGGGGAGGGTTGTTAGTGGGTTATAGATTGGATTTATGGCTTATTACAACAGCGTTTCTATTCAGTCCATGGTTTTTAGTATCTAGCAAAGTTATGAATTTAAGGTCCCAGGCTCATCTTTTGAAAAAGTGTTGTGCAGTTTTCCTTTGAGGATGAGGACTGATTGGTCAGGTATAGAGTGATCGCTTTGTGAAAAATGTTGCCCCATGGGTGATAGGGTGTTTTTGTCTTTTATCATTTTCCTGCGTGAGTTCATTTGAGAGCATCGTGATTGTCTGGTTTCACCCATGTAGTTGTTATTGGGGCATTTAGTGCACTGTATGAGGTACACCACATGTTGTGATAGGCATGTCTTTGGGCCCATAGATCTTGAAAGGTGTGTTGTGGGGAGTGTTAATCATAGTAGCAGTGGAGACATGTCTGCAGGTTTTGCATCTGTTGTTCTGGCAGGGTCTGGTGCTGCTTTGAATTGCTGTATCTTGGTCTATGGGGAGCTTACTTCTGATGATGAGTTTGGAGAGGTTGGGGATTGTTTGAAGGCCAGAAGATGGAGTTTGCTGATACCCTCTATGGATTCCCATGCGCTAAGCAACAACTAGGGGTGTGCAGTCAGAAAAGGGTTTATTTCTGTATTGAAGTAGGTTCTCTTGGTGTATTGGGGTGGCCCATTCCATGATGCGATCTACTTCTCTGGTGGAGTGTCCCTGTTTGGTGAAAGTGGTGTTAAGGTATATATCCTGGACTTTCTCCTCAGAGCATATTCTGTGGTATCTGAGTGCCTGGCTGTAAATAACCGATTTCTTGGTGTGTTTGGGGTGGTTACTGGATCCGTGAGGGCAGGCATGGTGAACCGTGGGTTTCTTGTATATAGCTGTCTGGAGGGTTTCATTGTTGAAGCTGATTGTGATGTCCAAGAAGTTGATGCTAGTGTAGGAGCGTTCCAGAGAGAGTTTAATGGACAGGTGGTGGTTGAAGGCGTGGTGAGGAGTGGAGTTTGAAATACTAAGGCTGTAGTAATGGTCACAAGGCAGAAGTCATAAGATAGGTGGGGCAACTCATCCCAGCATTGGTGCTAGAGTCATCAGAGAGGCTGAAGGGAGGTAGCTTGTACTTCCCCTACTTATGGGGGCTTCTGGATCTGGTTCAGCTCCTGGTACAAGTTAGGCCAGCATTCTGAGGTGCTTTAAGCCATATTCTCCATGAGCCATGTGGCAGTGGAGAATTGCCAGGGAACAGGGACTGCACCAGGCATGCCCTACTCCCACCCCAGGTCACTGCAGAACACCCCCAATGTATCACCTGTGCCAGGTGCTCCTGCAAAGCTGGGTCTACATCTGTCAGAAAGGCCCTTCCACCAGTGGTATTCACCACAGGGATTCATGCCTGGCAATGCTTCATTTGCACCTTTAGTTTTGCTAGCTAAAGGAACAATAATGATTGTTTGAATTTGGTCCAGACCACATCCTAAAGTTAAGAGCAAGTCACCAGCCATGGGAGAATGGTTTGTTCACACTTTAGATAGTACTAACCAAAGAAAAGATGAATAACTTTGTTGCTTTCTCTTATACAAACAAATAGGATTGCATGAAAAATCCTCTTTTCTGTAGGAAGCCGTGGTTCAAGTATATTCTTGTTCAAGCTATTCATCTTCCAGGAATGTCAACACAGTCAGCTTTCTCAGCAAAATTTTCAACCTGAGTTGTCATGCATGGGAATTCATGTAAGGGCAATGGCAGCTCATGTGATGCTTCCCAGGGGTAACCAGAGCTGTAAGGCTCCTCTCTACCGCCTGCCTGTATTATGAGGAAGCCTTGTCTGTGCCTGCTAGGGGTCAGTTCCCCAACTCCACCAGCTACTGGCAACACAAGCCCTCCCCTCTTAGCCTATGCAGACTCTGGTGTCCCTCTGCAGGTTAGTGATAGGCACACTCCAAGTCCGGAGCAGCTCCCTGGAGTATCCCACCCCTTTTCCACTGGATACTCACAGAATTCACAGATCGCTTTTCCCAAAGGAATAGTACACCCCAGTGTACCAGATTTGTATTTGGATCACTGCTCTGCAAATCCCAAACGAAGGAGAAACCTTTCAGCATTTATGGTAAGAAAAAGACGGTTACTCACCGTTGTAACTGTTGTTCTTCGAGATGTGTTGCTCATATCCATTCCATTAGGTGTGTGCGCGCCGCGTGCACGATCGTCGGAAGATTTTCTACCCTAGCAACACCGGCGGGTCGGCTGTGGAGCCCCCTAGAGTGGCGCCTTCATGGCGCTGAATATATACCCCAGCCGACCCGGCGCCCCCTCAATTCCTTCTTGCCGGCTACTCCGACAGTGGGGACGGGGGGCGGGTTTGGAATGGATATGAGCAACACATCTCGAAGAACAACAGTTACAACGGTGAGTAACCGTCTTTTCTTCTTCGAGTGCTTGCTCATATCCATTCCATTAGGTGACTCCCAAGCCCAACTTAGGTGGTGGGGTCGGAGTGAGACATTGCTGTGTGCAAAACCGCTGACCCGAATGCAGCATCGTCCCTGGACTGCTGCACTAGTGCATAGTGAGCTGTAAACGTGTGGACTGATGACCAAACCGCCGCTCTACAAATGTCCTGGATTGGAACATGTGCCAGGAAAGCAGTCGAGGAGGCTTGGGCCCTCGTGGAGTGAGCGGTGAGGTGCGGTGCTGAGACACCTGCCAGGTCATAGCAAGTCCGGATGCAAGACGTAATCCAGGAGGATAGGCGTTGTGAGGAGACCGGTGAGCCCTTCATTCGGTCGGCCACTGCAACGAAGAGTTGCGTCGTCTTTCTAAAGTGCTTTGTGCGGTCAATATAGAAGGCCAGGGCCCTGCGTACGTCCAGGGAATGCAAACGTTGATCCTGGCGGGTGGCATGTGGTTTGGGATAAAAGACCGGGAGAAATATGTCCTGGTTGATATGAAATGGAGAAACCACCTTAGGGAGAAAGGCAGGATGTGGACGAAGCTGCACTTTATCCTTATGGAAAACTGTATAAGGGGGCTCGGATGTAAGCGCCCTGAGTTCAGAGACGCGCCTTGCTGAGGTGATGGCTACGAGGAAGGCTGTCTTCCAGGATAGGTACAGAAGTGAACAGGTGGCCAGTGGCTCGAACGGAGGACCTGTGAGTTTGGAGAGAACCAGGTTGAGGTCCCACGTCGGGACGGGCTGACGCTGTTGTGGGTACGTCCGGTCTAAGCCCTTGAGGAATCTAACGACCATCGGGTTAGAGAATACCGAGGACGCAAGTTCCCCTGGGTGAAAGGCTGATATAGCAGCCAGGTGAACTCTGATTGAAGATATCGCCAACCCTTGCTGTTTTAGGGCGAGGAGATATTCCAAAATGAGAGGAATAGGTGCCTGCAACGGGGACGTGGCTCGTTGTTCGCACCAACAGGAGAACCGCTTCCACTTGGCCAGGTACGTGGTGCGTGTTGAGGGCTTTCTACTGCTCAGCAGAATCTGTTGGACAGAGTGCGAGCATTGCTGCTCTGCCTGGGTGAACCATGGAGCAGCCACGCCGTGAGGTGGAGTGATTGCAGGTCGGGGTGACGCAGCCGGCCGTGGTCCTGCGAGATGAGATCCGGACACAACGGAAGCGGGGTCGGTGTCTGAACCGAGAGTTCCAACAGTGTGGTGTACCAATGTTGTCTCGGCCACGCTGGAGCGACCAGAATTACCTGTGCCTGGTCTCTGCGCAATTTGAGCAGTACCTTGTGGACCAGAGGAAACGGAGGGAAGGCATAAAACAGGTGGTCTTTCCAGGGAAGGAGAAACGCATCCGAGAGGGAGCCCGGAGCTCGACCTTGTAGGGAGCAGAACACGTGGCACTTCCTGTTGTCTCGGGATGCAAACAGGTCTATCTGGGGAAACCCCCACTTCTGGAAGATGGAATGTATGATGTCCAGACAGATGGACCACTCGTGCGTCTGGAAGGACCTGCTGAGTCGGTCCGCTAGAGTGTTCTGGACTCCAGGGAGGAACGATGCCGTGAGGTGGATTGAGTGGGCAATGCAGAAGTCCCACAGGCGAATGGCCTCTTGGCATAGAATTGACGAACGTGCTCCTCCTTGCTTGTTGATGTAAAACATGGCCGTGGTGTTGTCGATGAGAACTAACACACATCGGCCACGTAGGAGGTTGAGAAATGCCTGGCACGCCAGGCGTACTGCCATCAGTTCCCGAACATTGATGTGCAGGGCTAGCTGGGATGCAGTCCACAGGCCCTGGGTATAGTGTTTGTCGAGATGGGCGCCCCAACCCAGAGATGAAGCGTCCGTGACTAGGTGCAGAGAGGGTTGTGGGGCGTGAAATGGCATCCCCTCGCAGACCACATTGTGATCTAGCCACCAGGTGAGGGAGGCCAGGACCGAGTTCGGGACCGTGACCACCATGTTCAGGCTGTCCCGATGTGGACGGTATATTGATGACACCCAGGTTTGAAGTGGGCGAAGCCGAAGTCTGGCATGCCTGGTTACGTACGTGCAGGAAGCCATGTGACCCAGCAGGGTAAGGCACGACCTCACCGTGGTAGTTGGGAAGGCCTTGAGCCCTTGAATGAGGTTCGTGATGGTGCCAAAGCGGTTGTCTGGCAGGATGGCTTGTGCACGCCTGGAGTCTAGAACTGCGCCGATGAATTCTATTCTCTGGGTAGGTTCTAGAGTGGATTTGTCCTTGTTGAGTAGGATGCCCAACTCGTTGAATGTGTGCACTATTCTGTGGACGTGAGCTTGAACTTGCTCCTTGGTGCGACCGCGCACCAGCCAGTCGTCTAGGTACGGGAACACCTGTATCCCTTGCCGACGAAGGTACGCTGCCATGACAGCCATACATTTCGTGAACACTCTTGGGGCCGAGGATAGGCCGAAGGGAAGGACTGCAAATTGGTAGTGCACCGTGTTTACCATGAATCTCAGGAAGCGTCTGTGAGGTGGGTAAATTGAGATGTGAAAGTATGCGTCTTTCATGTCGAGGGCGGCGAACCAGTCTCCAGGATCGAGGGAAGGGATAATGGTCCCCAAAGAGACCATGCGGAACTTCAACTTTACTACGAATTTGTTGAGTCCGCGCAAGTCCAAGATGGGCCGCAGACCTCCTTTGGACTTGGGGATCAGGAAGTAACGGGAATAAAATCCCCTGCCCCTTAACTCTATCGGAACCTCCTCTATGGCCCCCATGGCCAGGAGCGTAGAAACCTCCTGTATAAGAAGTTGCTCGTGAGAAGGGTCCCTGAAGAGGGACGGGGAAGGAGGGTGGGAGGGGGGGATAGAAGAAAACTGGATAGTGTATCCCCTTTCCACCGTGCGGAGGACCCACCGGTCCGAAGTTATAAGGGACCAAGCACGGTAGAAGTGGGAGAGACGATCCCGAAAGGAGGGGGCTGGATCCTGGGGGATGACTGGGGCGCCGTCCTCGACCGCACCTTCAAAAGTTCTGCCTGGGGCCTGAAGGTGGTCTAGGTGGCCCCTGGTTCTGGCCGGGTTGGGGGCCGGTCCACCTTCTTCTACCACCTCGCCCTCGCCTCCGGGCCGAGTCCTGTCGCTGACGAGGCGGGGGGGGGGTAGAAGCGCTGAGGCTGCGGCCTAAAAGGTCTGCGCTGAGGGCCCACAACATGCATCCCCAGGGAGCGCATGATTGTTCTCGAGTCCTTGAGGCTCTGCAGGCGAGAGTCCGTCTTGTCCGAGAACAAACCATGTCCCTCAAAGGGCAGATCCTGTAGGGTTTGCTGCAGCTCCGGAGGCAAACCCGAAACTTGAAGCCAGGAGATCCTCCGCATAGCGATACCCGAAGCCAGGGTCCTCGCAGCTGAGTCTGCTATGTCCAAGGAGGCTTGCAAGGAGGTCCGAGCCACCTTCTTACCCTCCTCTACCATGGCTCCAAACTCTTCCCTGGACTCTTGGGGGATCAACTCCTTAAACTTCCCCATAGAGTTCCAGGAGTTAAAATTGTAGCGGCTCAGTAGCGCCTGTTGGTTTGCCGCTCTAAGTTGCAGCCCTCCGGCTGAGTAAACCTTACGGCCAAACAAATCGAGCCGCTTAGCCTCTTTTGATTTAGGCGCTGCAGCCTGCTGGCCGTGGCGCTCTCGTGCGTTCACTGATGCCACCACCAGTGAACACGGTTGGGGGTGGGTATACAAGTACCCGTATTCCTTAGACGGAACAAAGTACTTCCTTTCCACCCCTCTCGCTGTGGGTGGGATAGAGGCAGGAGTTTGCCATATCGTATCCGCATTGGTTTGTATCGTGCGGATCAGGGGTAACGCCACCCTCGATGGGGCATCCGCTCCGAGGATGTTCACGATAGGGTCCTGTACTTCCACTATCTCCTCCGCCTGCAGGTCCATATTACGGGCCATCCTACGCAGGAGATCCTGGTGAGCCCGAAGGTCTATCGGAGGGGGACCCGTACATGAAGTGCCCGCCACTGCCTCATCCGGAGAGGAGGAGGAAGATGCCTCCGGTGGTACTGGATCCAAGGGGGGGTCCTGATCCCCCTGCTCTTGGGCCGGAGCATCACCTGTACTTGGGTCTATGGTGTCAGGTGGCGTGGACACGGAAGCCTCCATGCCCCCTGGCGGAGGCCGAGAGATGGTGGATTCTGGGGCCCTTCTAACCGAGTGGCCCGAGCGAGAGGTCGATGGTATTGGAGCCCCTTGCTCCTGGTGGTACGCCCACGGGGTCCAAAACGACCAGTGAGATGGTCCATGAGAGTGGTCCTCTGCCATCTCCTGCCAATGGCCCAAGTTTCGTTCCTCGGCTTGCCCTTGAGGGGGGTATGCCGATCTCGACAGGTCCTCCGAGGAGCGAGACACCGATCTTGACGGCCATGGCGGTGCCGAGAGAGATGAAACCATCCCCGTGGGCTGCGGTGCCGCACGGTACCGGTCCGGAGATGATCTGTCTCTGCGCGGTGCCGGCGAACGGTGCCGGGACCGCGATCGGTGCCGATGATCCCGTCGGTGCCGGGAGCCGGATCTGGACCTCGACGATGACCTGGAGTATGCCCGGTGCCGGGAGCGGCCTCTCGACGTCGAGCGACGACTGTAGCGGTGCCGAGAACTACGTCTCGACGTTGATCGGTGCCGACGATCATGGCGGTGCCGAGATGTAGAACGGCGCCGCGACGAAGATCTTGGCCGCGAGTACGACCGGTGCCGAGGTGATATTCGGTGCCGGGACTGCGAGCGGCGTGGGGACCTGCTTCTGGACCTGGACCGGTGCCGAGGTTCCAGCCCTTGTGACGGAGGGCGCATCAAGGCAGGTTTCCCCCTTGACTGGACCGGGCGAGTCAACGGTGCCGTCGGTGCCAGTGGTTGAGGCGGTGCCGGCTCCGTGAGAGCTATCAAGTCTCTCGCCGCTACGAAGGTCTCCGGAGTCGACGGGAGTTGTATTACCGCCGGTCTCGGTGGAGACGCTATCTGCACCGGACTCAACGGCCTCGGTGCCGGAGTCGACGGTGCTGGAGGCACCTGTTTCCGGTGCTCCACCGGCGCACTCGGCTCTACCCCCGGCACTGGGGGAGCCGGCGTCTTCGGCACAGAGGTCCCCATCTTATGGGCTTTTTTATGCCCCGGGGATAATGACCGGCGTCGAGGTACCTGCTGCGGTGCCGACGAGGTCCGGTGCCGGGGAGGTTTGTCCGACACCACCCGCGCTGTCGGCATTGCCGGTGCTGCTGGGGCACTGCGCACCGAGGCGCTAGGTGCCGGGGCCTGTCTCGTAGAGGGAGTGTCCGGGCTAAGTGCCGCCTCCATCAGGAGTTGCCGGAGCCGAAAGTCCCGCTCTTTCTTGGTCCTTGGTCTGAAGGCCTTACAGATCTTGCACTTATCTGTTTGGTGGGACTCTCCCAGGCACTTCAGACAGGAGTCGTGAGGGTCACTCGTGGGCATAGGTTTAGCGCAGGAGGCGCACTGCTTGAAGCCGGGAGCTTTGGGCATGAGCCCGGGCCCGCGGCCGGGGGAGAAAGGGGGAGACGACCCCCTTAATCCCCTGGACTCTTATAACAACTATAACAACTTTAAAACTACTTAACTATTTTACTACAAACACTAGAACTATAACTATAACTATAACTGTGATACAACAAACTAAGCTAGGGAGAGTGGAGGACAGCTATGCCGCGCTCCACAGTTCCAACGACCGTCAGGGGCGGTAAGAAGGAACTGAGGGGGCGCCGGGTCGGCTGGGGTATATATTCAGCGCCATGAAGGCGCCACTCTAGGGGGCTTCACAGCCGACCCGCCGGTGTTGCTAGGGTAGAAAATCTTCCGACGATCGTGCACGCGGCGCGCACACACCTAATGGAATGGATATGAGCAAGCACTCGAAGAAGAACTTTCCTGAACACATGTGGGAGCAGATGTTCAGCAGAACAGTGCACAGAACTCTTACATCCCTCCATCCAGTATAGTTATTCCCACAGTTTAAAAAGCACTGGTACCATCATTTAGTCTTTTTTAAATCTCTGGGTGTGCATACCTGCTGAGAGGTGGTCCAAACAGGTGCTGGATATACTACAGTCCTAAAGATTACATCAAATGGCATTTGTTGTGAAATTTATAAATGCAGCCTCAAAGCCTATAGGGAGAGGGTGTTTTCTCCAAAATTATACTTCAATTAAGAACTTTCAAAATGTTGGAATGACAATTTGGATTTGTGGTTTTGTTACCCAAAGCATGCCATGGAAAATTGACTTCTTGTGCATGTTCTTTGATTGCAAGATGAAAGTTGCATAGTCCAACTGAACCATCCTTAACAAAATAGCATGATGTCTGGCCATTCTATTGGATTTAACAAATATATTATGCAGTATAATGCCATAAAAATGAGCAGTGATTCAGTTACACTCACCACTAAATGTAACACTGATTATAAACCACCTGATACCAACTTTCTATATATTTCAGTTTGTCTAGTAAATGCTCGGCTGATTTAATTTTATGACATGCTTAAGCATAGACATATTTGTAAAACTCCAGACTTTACTTAACCACTCAGGTCCAAATTCAGTCTTCAAGTATTCAGCTGCAACCCAAAAGACTTGTGTGGGATTTATATACAGTTACATTAAGGCAAAATTTAGCCTTAAATCATAGTAGTTAATTAACACAAAACAACTTGAATTCTGTCATAGATCTCCAACGTTTTTTTATAAGCTCTCCAGGTTCCATTCTTTAAAAAAAATTAACACTCACACACAAATACAGCAATGCCTTTGGTGCTCCTTTGGTGCATTAAATAGACTAGTTCATGCATGTTGCTTTTTCCTGAAAAAGCTCTGTTTAGACAGGCTACAAGGTGGGGGTTATATTTGTTTGTTTGGGGTTGTTGTTTTTTTTAGGAAGGGGAGACAATATGTCCATGTTAATTGCTATATTTCAAACATAATCCATACAATGGGCATGATTGTTATTTACCCTAAGGCCCCTTATCCTGACATTGTAGTATGAAAGTGTGGTAGTTTGGATGACACCCAACCCCAGTGAGTTCATTACTCTATTTATTACTAATTAAAATTACTATCATTTTCTTCCTCTGAGTTCACTGTTCTTCACTAGTGAATGTGTTGCCCTTTACATCTTCCATATTCTAACTCGAGTTCTCTTTCTCTTTAGTTAGGTAGCTCCAGGCACTTTAGTGATATGCATACTATGAAATAATGAACACAGACACTGACTGGTAATAGAATATTGTTAATATCAAAGAGCACAGCATAGTTTGCATATACAAATGTGTTGGGAAGAATGTGTGTTTAATAAAACCTGTTTTTTACATAAATAAAACCTCACACACACACACACACAGTGTGTTCAAAAAGATACCCAATATTGGCTAAACTTTGCATGTATTTTATCAGCCATGTACATGGCAGGAATATAGCTGTAGCCATTAAACATTTTAATAGAGTAAGTTGACATATTTTTTTCAAACCAGCTGCAGGCTGGAATAGCATTTCATGAGGTGAGTAAATAAAATGTTAACTGCCTTTATGGCTGGTAGCCATTTTAAGGAGCTCCTGAGTTTCTTCTGTCTGTTGACGGACTTGCTCAAGATACTCCATCAATTGACTCTGGCTGAATGCAGATGAAAATTCTGGATCTGAGAACAGAGGAAAACCAGGGTATGATTGTCCAGCCCACATAACTCAAGTGCTCTATCCACAAACACATTCTTCCCTTTAAATTTCTTTAGAAATTAGATTTTTTGTTTGCACGCTAGATAGAAAAGTACTCAGTTGACTCATTATTCATGATACAAATGCGCTATAGTTTCCCGTAAAGTCTATACTATGTAAACAATATTTCCTTACCACACAAGGGAGAATGGTGACTCTATCATTAGCTCCTCACCTTTGTGGGAAGGTTTGTGTGCTACTTTCTGGTGATCCAGATGCTCAGTGCTCAGATGCCTGAGTCCAGCGTTGAATAGAGTCTCCCACATAACAACGACGGAGGAAACAACTCAGCTGCTGAACTGGCTGACAGTTCCTATTTTCTTTTGTTTTTTACTATTTTGGAAGCAAGTCTTTCACTTTCTTTCTACTTCCCCATCCCCCCAAAATACTATGAAAAATGTTAAGAGGCTCAATCAAAACTAGTAGCCCTAAAATATGAGACCTACTAGTTTTAAGTTGGTTTGGTAGGCATTCCTGGTCAGACATTTGAGAACAGAACAGTGGTACCTTTCAGCAGTCTACATGCTAAGTAGTTTGAATTTTCTGCATATTGCAATCCTCGTTTTGCATAATTGGGTAGACGTGGAGAAAGGCTTGTTGCTAAGCCAAGTTATATTTTAGGCCCATCAGCCTGGAAAAATGTCCATAAATAAAGCAGCAAAATGGTGGTAAAGACAGACCATTATTCATTCTCTCCTTTCTTGTGCTAAGGATAATTTACTGTTAATGAGTGAAAATGCAATGAACAAGCACTAACCAGGAGGTTATTGGGTGTGTTCTTTGTACATTTTGACATTTTTCTAAGACAAAGAGCTAGTCTGGTTCCATTTGGACAAATAGCCATGCACAGAGATCCTATGTCCCATTGACAGGCTATACTTTCCCAATAAAGCCTGTTCCTTTTTCAGAAAGTAAAACGGCACCAGTTTGCCTTTATTTTAGAAAAATCATTTTGGTAAGTGTGTCTTAATAGCCAAGGTAATTGCTACCCCTGAGTCTTCTCTCTCTCTCTCTCTCTCTCCTTGATTCGGTGAATAGAGCTAATCCCCAGTAGGCAGTAGCACTGTCAGGTACATTTACTGTATGTGAAGCTTTGTTACCAGGCAGTGAATGTATTGCATTGATGTCAGTGGACTTGGCAGAATTCAATTTTTATTTGTTGGTAATTTTGACAGACAATATCAATGTTTATTTTTAACTTTTTTACATTATTGATTTATAGTTTGAGTTGTGCAAAATTCTGGGGTTTAAATCTTCTATTTTTATTGATTTAAATTTTCACAGTTGCAGGAAATGATGGGGGAAGGTTGGACAGTTATTATTTAATGACAGTCACCATTGATTCAAAACATTAAAACTTTATAACCGTTAAAACACACATTGTCAATATCACGTCAAAATATACAAAGTAAATTTCCTTAAATCAAACTCCAATACTTTCTCAAACAGCATTTTTTTCTTTGCCTATCTGTAAATTTTGATTATTATCTCTAATTTTTTTCATTGGTTTGTGTGTGCACAGCAAAATCGACATTTACTGATAAAAATCTAATCCTTCAAAGCCTGGATGAGCAGTTAGGATTGAGCAGTCTACGGTACTGGTAGTGAGAACTGATGAATCAAGGGACATACCTTCCAGTAATTTTCCCAGCGTAGAAATACCCAGCTGCTGAAAGCGAATCTCTTGGTGGCTGAGAAAATTCATGAGGTAGCGCTGGACTTCCTCCAGGTGGCATTTCAGCAGAGACATCACTTTATCTACATCAATGGGGGTAGGGTGAGAGAGGCAGAAACAATTTAAAGTGAGCATTTATTTGTTATGGGTTTCATAAGGCAACATTTTAAATCAAATGAGGAATTTGATGCTATTTCAAAATGTGTGTTGACTCAGCTATTTCCTCTCCCCTACCCAACTACATGCGGCGTTCCAATTGTAATTGTAATTCTTGCTCCATTTCTGTTTAATATATATATATAAATCCTATTTTGGAAGTTGAAAAGATCTAAATTTTATGGAGCAAGTATATTGGGCACACAGGTATCTATTCTCTGCAGATAATGCAATGCTCTGTTCATTATCCCTCACTGTAATTCAGAGATTACTGGATAAATGCTCAGAGGCCTGCTTTCCTGAGTGTTCCAGTTAAGTTATTCCAGAACTAAGGTAATTTTGTTGGCTCAAGAAGGCTCTGATGGTCAGTGGATGGAGTTAAGTTAAGTTAAACTTCTTGAGCCAAATAATTTCTGATGTAACTTCTTTGTAACGTAACTCCTCTGCTACCTACTCTCAACCATATTATATGAACTAGAGTACTTTGTAGGTGGGCAGGGAGAAAGAAGACTGATGATATTTCCTGTCTGGAATATGTTCAAAATTATTTCCTACCTCCCTCCCCTCGCCGCCCCCGCCCCCCAAAAAAAGTGAGAAATGCCATACACCATCCCATCCTCTTGCTCATCTTGCTTCAAGGTCCTTGATCATGTTTCTCACAGTGACACACAGAATAACCACTGCAGAATGTGCAAGACCAACTAGTAGCTGGTTGTAGTGGTTAGAGCAGGAGACTAGGCACCAGAGCCTCTGCTGGTGTAAATTGGTATGGCTCCATGGAGTAAAGCCTAGGAATCAGTACCCTGAGTTTTATTACTGCCTCTGCCATGGATTTACTATTTGACCACAGCTAAATCAATCTTTCAGAGCTCAAGTTTCCCCTTCTATAAAATGGGGGCAGTAATACTTATCTAGCTCACCAAGGTATTCTGAGGCTAAACAGTATTTGTGAAGCATTTTGACATCAGATGAAGTGTGCTATGAAAATGTTAATGATTATTTAGTGACGGAAGGCCAAACCCTTTTTGAAAAGACACAGTTGACATTTCACTTTACACAATATAAATGTGTCAGAAATGTAATTAAACTCTATGCATAACATTTACCATGACATATCATGCGTCGGACAATGGAGGCAGCTTGAAATGATGTCTCTGTATGTTCCCGTTGCCCAGCCAATCTCACTAGGCGCTTTATCAGGGGTTCATTCATCCATTCTAGCAAATGTAATGTGGCACCTTCTGGGAGACAGGAAGCAACAAAAAGGCTACATAAAGACATGTGAGTAAGCTGTAAAAAACCCCAAGGGCTTTAGAAATGCATCAACCAGAAGCCCAAAAGCCAGACTGTCTAAACAGGATAGCCCAACGCCCTTTGCACAGCTGGAGGACCAGAATGAATGCAGTACTTTTCAAAAGCAACTTCTGGGACCTAGTACCTAGGACCCACAGCTTCAGGCTGTGAATTCAATGAAAATTTGGCCTATAGAAAGACTGATAATTTTTATAATGTGATTCATCTGTTCAGAACACATACCGCTTTATGTGAAACAAAGCCATTTGGCATGGTGGTCTCAACCTGCCCAGTCACCACTGGGTAAGTGTCCACCTCACAAAACTAACTGCCACCAATCAGCAACCTTGCTGGTAGTCACAGCAGGGAGGCAGAAACACTGAATGGCCATGAGACTGAAATACCCTCCCAATCCAAAGGTGTCGTTCCGGGTCATGGTTGTGGCCTATTGAGGGGCAGGGTGGGAAAGTGTGTACTGCTCCTCTCGCACCCACCGCTGCCCTCCTGAGGGTAAAGGGTTTTCATCTCCAGGACTGTCTGTTTGGAACTTCTGACCTACACAAAATCCACATGCAAACATTAAAAAAGCAAAAGCAAAGTCACTTTGCTTTTTAGCTTTTTCCTCTTGCTAACTGGGTCTTTGCTGCTATAAAATTAATTATCTGAAATTAATGGAAAAATACATCAGGGTCACAACCAGTGGAATCACAGTATCATTACAATTAAAAACACATAAGCCAGCTACACTAGCAATATTAGACAAAGTGAATTTTGAACAGAGCAGTTTTTAAAAGCTGAAAACAGTTCAATAGACAAGAATTCAAACAGTTCTCCCACCAGTGGGATCAGTCTACGCTCACTGAAGTTAATAGCAAAACTCCCATTGACTTTATTGGGAGCAAAAATGGGCCCTCTGTGTGTGTGCATGTGTGCATCTCTTTTTAGCAATAATGAGAGATGTGTGCATGCTGTGAGATTAGGCTGCTTCCTATGTGATTGCTCCCTTACCATGCGTTGCCAGCTCACCAAGAGAACATGTCACGTAATGAAGAGATTCTTCTTGAATTTCAGTAGACAGGATAGCCTGGAGGAGTCCTTCCACACATGGACTTTCAATGATTCCCTATGATGAGAAAGAGATGATATTTAGCTCTTTTACAGTGCTTTGTAACTTCCAAGGACTTCACAAACATGAACTAATTTGTAGAATACAGAGGATAAAATGGGTCAGTGCTAACAATTGCCACCTGCTTACCCATAATAGACAAGATGCATTGTGCTGGTGGGAGAGAGGTCAAGCTTGACACTCATCTTGTATTTTCTGGGGCCATCCTGATTTTGACAGAGCTGTCACACAAGCTCTGTCTATGGGATGGGCACAGGACCTCAGATCACTTATAGAGCCAAAAAAACTTCATGTTGTGAGTCATTGTGTCAGGATGTGTTTTTTATTGCAAGGTCATCGTGTGCTGATGTTTTGATGTGGACCAAAAAGTCAATATATTGAATTACCATATGCCATACAACACAGAAGCTTATTGTTTTTCTCATAATTACCTCCACATTTTTGACAACTTTCTGGCATTCAAATGCTCAGATCTATACAAGATATTTTAGGTGTGGTCTTACCAGAGCCAAACAGCAAGACTGTGTCACTTCTCTGGGGTGTGACATGATGGCTCTCCATATGCAGCCAAACCTTGCAATGTCATATCGCATTGTGAATTGCTTAAACATACTTTTGTGCATCTACTTCCTTTAAGGTGCAGTGTGGGGGAAAAAAGCTTTTAAAAATATTAACACATTTTTCCAGCCAGTGATAACTACCTCCAGGGTGTCATGGCCCTTGGGGATTAGAAGGATTTAGGACACCCTGTGGCAGAGAACTGTGTATCCAAGGAAAAAATTTAGTAAATGTGCCATAGGATGCTAAT